>NC_133659.1:199676319-199980842 GCF_037893015.1 Macrotis lagotis
AATAAAAAAAAGAACCTGGTTTAGTAAGGTTAAGAATTCAAGTCAGTGGAGTCAACTTCAGAATCAGGGAGATCTGAATTCAAATCCTGCCTCTGATAAATATTAGTGATTGCATTGTCCTTAGAAAGCCACCTAACCTCCTGGGTGGCCCCTGACAGTTCTAAATATTTGTAAAGCAATTAGTGATAACATTAGTAAAGGCAGTTTTCTATTCATAGTTCTTTGCACTAATGAAAACAGAATGAAAAACAAACTACTCAAGAACCATTGCTCCTGGAAATTAATATTTTAACTAAAGCAAGCTTTTTAAACTCAATAACAATTTTGCTCTCTGGTTTTCATATATAGAAACAGAAAAGGCATTAAGAGCTATCAGCAAGTTTGCTGATGGAAAAGTCAAGATCACTGATTTACCTCCTATTCTGGAGAACTTGGGCATCAAGTTAACTAAAGACCTTCAAGAAACATTGAACACCGTTGAGACTGAAGGTAAGAATTTCAGTTTATTTGTTGTTGTTTAGTCATTTTCTTATCATGTCCAACTCTTTGTGATCCTATGTGTGTTTTCTGGTAAAAGACCTGAAGTGGTTTATTTCCTCCTTCAGTTCATTTTACAAATGAGGAAACAGAGGGGTTTTTTTGTCCTTTGCTATTGAAGAGGACCAAAATGACATCACTATGTTTTGAGACAAATTAGTGTGTCTGACTGTGACTGATCAGCCCAATAAGAGCTCAGAATGCTCTACCACAGGTTGGGCACAAATCATCCATGTGAAGACCTGGAGTGGGTACTCTAAACTTATGTATGTCATGTTTCCTTTGAGCTGCTTCAATTGTGCCCTTCTCATAGAGTGTAGCACCTTAACTAATGAGGGTATACTATGCTGGGCAGTCCTGTGTTAGTGTCTCCCATGCTGCACAAGCATTTTTAAGAGATTTTCAGGGTGTCCCAGTATTCCTTCAGGTCATTTTGCAAATAACGAAACTGAGGTAAAAAAGCTTAAGTGCTTTGGCCAGGGTTACAGAGCTAATAAATGTCTAAGAACAAATTTGAACTCATGTCCTCCTGAGTCCAGAGTCATCACTCTATCCACTGTGCTACCTTGTTGCCCTTTTTCATCCATTTACCTAATGGTAATTACCAAGTGGCAATTTCCAAAGTGTCTAATTACATTATGTAAGATTTATTTTCCTTTTATAATAGAAAAGCTAAAATTTCAGTCATTTCTGATGGGGAAGGTGAGTTGTTAGGAGTAGGAGGTTGTTGTTTAGAAACTAATTTTACCTTTTAGAGTAGGAGTGGGGAGGCATGTTTCTTTGCCAAGATAGGATTAGGAAGTAATTCTTCTTGGAAAAAAATGGAGACAATAAGCAGAATCTATTGGTACTGAGGAGGAAAAATGATAAGGAACTGTCTGAAGTGATTCCCAGTATACTTGTTTTCTGTTTTTTTATTGGTCCCCACTTTCATTTTTAAACTGTATTGATAGACTTAATTTTTACATTGCAATAATTTCTGGACATGCTCCTCACTACTTCCTAATCTGAATTTTGCCTTTCCCAAAACTAGGAACTAAGTGGGTTCACTTAGTAACTTAGACAGCAAATGCAAACATGCCACACTCCTAGTCTTCCCCACTTATACAATGTCTTTCCAGTTCTCCCTAATATTGACTTTGCATCACAATCTTTTTTGCAGGGTCTCTTTTTAAATTACTGTGGTCCTTCTGGTTTGGTGAACCAGTTGAGAATATTTGCTAGCCTAATGCTAGTCTCAACTATGCAAGGTCCTTAGAGATCTGGTCCAATCTTTAGCTGGTCAAGAAGACTCTTCACAATCTCATGAAGCGCTTCTCTAGCTTCTGCTTTAAGACTGACCATGAAGGGAAACTCATCACCTTCCAGAATAGCTGTCTACTTTGAGACAATTCTAATAATTCAAAACTTTTCATTATATAGAATCTAATTCTGTAGTCCTCATTTCCACTTCTTATTTCTAGTTCTGCTTTCTGAGGGCAAATTGAATAAGTTTAATCCCTCTTCAATATAGCATCCCTTCAGATACCATACAGTATGATGACATGAATTCAAGTTCTGACTCAGAGAATTATTGGTTCTGATGTTTTGTTCTTTGGTTCTCTCATTTTTAAAAATCAGCTCTAAATCTATGATCCTATAATTCTTCAGACATGTCTCCAAGACAAACATTCTCCTCCCCTTTTATGTGAAACTGCTGTGAAAAAAAATGTTTTTGTATGGCTGCCTTTAGGTTAGGTGTGCACATGATGAATTATTTGCAGGGCATTGAGAAGGGAAGAATAGGAATTAAACTCAACCTATAGAAAGGACTTACCATAGCAATCCAAACTGACATCTTTCCTAGGTTTTTAGGTGCTCCCCAAATTTCCCTGGGTGTTGAGATGTTGAGTTATCGAGTAATTTAAAAATGACTTTTAGGTGGCATACATTTTAAATTAATATATGACAAAGAAATTTGAAGTTTAGATAGGCTAAGGACTTCGTCTGGAAACTTCATTTACCCAGGAATAACTAACTCTGTCTGTTATGTACCTGTTGGCTAATCTATTACTTGCAACTATTGTAACTTATTGCTTGACTCAATTCAGCTGAAATCAAGTTCTCAGGCTAGAATTGAAGAGGTGGGAGACAAAAGTAGCAAGTTCTCCATTTATTTAGCAGCAAGCAAGAGTTTAAATATACTTTTTAGTTCCTGGTTTCCTCCCATACACATGACAATCTTCAAACAGCTAATCAAACAATGCTTCCATGCTCATGGACAGTAGATGATGAGTGAACTCAGAAAGTATACTTTCTCAGGCTTAGTGCTCTTACTCAGTGTTCCAGGAGTTGCCAAACAGGAGGACCAGATAAGGAGATCCAGATAGTTGATTCAGAAAATTAGACCAAGGATGTCCCTGGGCAAGAGGACCACTAGACCATTCCCAGTCTCGCAGTGAGCTCTCTATGAACTCTCAACAGTCCCTTACATCTTTCAGCTTATAGCTACTGGGAAAGGGAGAATGTCTGTACTCCCAGGGTAACTGCACATATCTTAGGATTTCTTATAAGCTGAAGATAATCCCCCCCAAAAAAATTTTTAGAACTACCCTTGATATGAGATGGGCAAACTTTCTATCCACTTCTATGAAAATGCAAATATGAATCAAAGTTGCCAAATCTCTCTTTGGAAAGGAAAAAAATAAACCAGCTTTACAGGTTTTTGAACCCATTGAATATGTGTTGATTAACTTTGTACCAGTTGATAGGCAGTGAAATTTCACTAATGGAGATTGGAAGGAAAACCTATCTGAAGTAGTAAAAAGTTTGAACTATAAAAATATGATATATTTTGCCCTATGAATTTGGTATTATCTTTTTATAGTATTTGTAATTTATAAGTCTTTCAATTCTACACATTTATATGTATTTAAATGAATTCCTATGATATAATAGCATGTTAAGCACTCCACGAATAGCCATTTCCAATGAGCAATATATTAACTGGATAAAATAGTTGAATATCATTAAAATAATAAAATATAACTTTTCACACTCCACTGAAGGCTTATATGATACCTCATTTTGGTACACAATTATAAAAGACCATACCAATAAATTGGAAGCTTAGCAGGTCCCAGTGATCTGGAAAGACTTAGAATATGCTTTTGGTGATTGATTGTTTTGAGACCTAGCATAAAGAAGTCTGGAGAGAATGCTTACTATATTTGTGTGCAGGACAATGAATTTTTCAACCCAGTAATTCTTGACTATAATCTGTTTAGCCATAGGATTGCTGCAATATGCATCAGTGGAGAAGGTATCCATACTCATGGAATCATGGCATCATGGATCAGATATCTCTTTCTCTCCCTCTCACTCTCTCTACCTCTCTCCCTCCTCCCCCACTCCTTTGTATTCAAAATATTTACATTATTCCCCTATAGAATCAAGAGTTAGAACAAGGCAGGAGAACTTCTTCTGGCTACTTCCCTAATTTGCTTTCACACCTAAAGGTTGTGAATCCACAGAGGTAAAATAGGGCTAAACTTGTGCCTCTTCATTTATTTCTAAGACTCTGCTCATTAGCCCCTATTGGTGTGTTTTCCATTAAAAGCCAATAGGTATAATTAGCTTTGGGGAAAAAAATATTCACTAAAATGACTTGGTGAAAACAATAGGTCGTTATGAACAAAATAAAATAAAATAAAATAAAGAATGTTCTGTACTCCATATCAAAATTTAGTTTTTGTGAGAATGGGCACAAACTTAGCATACATGTAGGACATACATACATATAGAAAAACATGTGCTCAAAGAATTCATATCTCCCAGAACTGTCAGACTATAAATCCTTTTTCTTTGGTATATTATTTACAAAGCTCCCCCCTGGGGGGAACATCAGTTTTGGATGGATTTCTTATCACCTCAGCTCCCAGGATCTGTTCCACTCTGTAGGAAATTCTTGCTTTGACAGATGAGTCCTCTCTGCCTCCAGAGGTACCAATCCTAGAAGGTGTTTCCTCTCTAGACAAAATATTTTTTCCATATGTCTTTGTTCCACCAGTGGACTATGTGTTTTAAGTAACTTCCTTTTCAAAGCTATATAGCCAGTGGGAGTAGGGAGAGAAAAATAGAAATATCTCCTCTCTCTCTGCAGGGGGAAATGAGGAACCTCCTTTATAGACAGCTGTTGGTAAATACTCTACAGAACTGCTGTTTTTTTTCAGGCCTTAGCCATTTAAAAACCTTCAAAGGTGTGTCCAATTTTTCTTGGTCAAATGAAGTTGAATTCTGTCAGATAAAGTTATTCATACCTTACAAAGGGATCACCCCCATATTAATACCTCTTTCCATTATTATTTATATTTCCTTTCTATGAAATAATCAACTTTATGTGATATGGAATCCCTATGAAGTAAATAGTTTTTGTTCATAAAAACCTATTGCTTTTACTATGTTGTTTTACTGAATACTTTTTTCAAAATCTGATTATTCCTTGAGAATGTTTTTGAGTCACTTCTTCTAAATGCTTCATATAATAGGAGGGTAGAGTGTGTTCAAGGAAGACTAGGACCTCTAGTGTGAGGGCAGTAAAGTGCTTTTCAGGATCGCTTTCTACCTTTGATGTACACCTGAACTACCTAGCTCTCACCTGTGGCTCCAAAAAATTGTAGCATTCACAGTGGCCACACCCTGTTAAACCATTTCAGCAGAGGGGCTTAAACCATGTTGAGGCTAACTGAGGGGGTGTCTACCCCAAGCATGTTAAGTCTTCCACTGATGGAATGAAAGAATGAAAACAATTCATTCCAGCAATCATGAAAGCAGTTGAAGCAGGTCCTGTGGAGTACTTTGAGATTGGTTAGATAGAAATCAAAGACACCAAGGCCATCTACTGCTTCTCAAACCATCACCAGTTGTCATGATTCTGTCTTGCTACCAGATTTGAAGATTTTGGAAGAGAGTGAGGTCAACGACTTTGTGTAACTGTGTAACTCTGCCTCATTTAAATCCACTTTATGCAGGTTGCAAAAAACACCATCTGTACCATTTTATCATTCCTTTCTCAAAGTCCTGTGGCAACAGGCAAGTGATGAAGCAGCAGGTGTGGATACACTAGGAGCTAAAGTCACAACGCTGCACTCAGATGACCCTAGTCATTCCCCCACTGGAAGCAGCAGTGGTATTCGGCAGCTCCCTGGGTGTCCAAGCAACTTTTTAAGTATTTGACTGTTCACCTCCTTATGTGAGGAAAGAACTATAAAACGTGCTCTAAAAATAGTCTGCTTACCCAACCCTGGTCTGATTACTGTGGCAGGAGGGGATCCCACCCTGTGGTTGAAAAAAAAGTATACAAAAACTTTTTCAAAGAATATTCCATTCACCACTGATGTATGAAATGTGTGAATACTAATAGAGCACACAGGTTCCAATAGACTTGAAAGATAAACAGCTTTTGTTGCAAGAGAACTCATCAGGTATCATATCCAAATATCAGTCTTGAGTAAAACAAGGCTGGCAAATAAAGACCAGCTTGCTGATACTGGAGGGGCCACAGTTAAGGGGAGCACAATGAAACATTTTGCAATCAAAACTAATCTAGTGACAATTACATTACAATGAGATTATTATTTGAAGGAAAACACCATGCCACAATCATCAGTTCCTGTGTTCCCACCATGATGGACTCTGATGAAGTCAGAAAATTTTTTTATGACTACCTGGAGATCTTTATCATTAATATACTAAAAGAGTACAAGCTTTACTTCTGGGTAACTTTAATGCTAGAGTTGGCTCAGTTTACCAGACATGGCAGGGAGTTCTTGGGAGGAATAGAGATGGAAATAACAGCAGCAATGATCTACTTCTGAAGACTTGTGCATCTCATGAACTTCTCATCACAAGTACTGTATTACTTTTATCTGAACACAATAAAACTTCCTGTATATACCCTTGAAGCAAATATTGGCATCAAACGGACTTTGTGATTGTAAGAAGAGTCAGACAGGATGTGAGAGTGGCAAAGTTGTGCTGCACAGAGTGCTGGACTGATCATAGACTCATACTCTTCAAACTAAATATTCACCTTCAATGGAAGCAATGGCCTCAAAGCAAGATTACCAGAAGAATTAAGGTCAAGAGTTTGCCATGCTTCACTGAGTGGGAACAATTTGAAGGGAAAGTTAACTCAACACACAGTTGGCAACAGTGGAGAAGAAAAGTAACAAGCAGTTTTCAGACAAACGTATGCAGCACTGAATTTACTCATCTGGGTCAGGAAATTCACAAATATCAAGACTGGTTTGGTGAAAATGATGGGGAAATATAGAAGCTACTAAATGAAAAAGTGAGAACTTCACAGGCAGCTTATCCATTTCTAAAAAGGTAGAATTTAATCCATCAAAAGTAAAGAACAAGTGCAGGAGGTACAGGACTCTTGGATTAGTAAGAAGGCAAATGAAATTAGGTTTTATGAAGGTAGTAACAATCCAAAGTGCATTAGATGATGCTCTGGAGGCTGTTTAGGACTGAAGTCATATGGTGCTTCTCAGTTACTCAGAGTTGATGAAGTGATAGAGACATGATCCTAGACAGATGGGCTGAACACTTCCATAGTGTTCTTAAGAGTCTGTAATCAGGGTGGCTAGGTGGCTCAGTGGATAGAGCACTGGCCTTGGAGTCAGGAGTACCTGGGTTCAAATCCCACCTCAGACACTTAATAATTACCTAGCCGTGTGGCCTTGGGCAAGCCACTTAACCCCATTGCCTTGCAAAAATCTAAAAAAAAGTCTGTAATCAATCAAGTTCAAAATCAAGTTGAATTCAATCCATCCCTCAGCTGAAGTTCCAACTGAAGAAGAGTTTTTGAATACCATTAGCCTCTTTTCATGTCAAAGAATCTGGTGTTAATTCTATTATATCTTATATTTACAAGGTTGGGGGGGGTCAAATATTCATTGAAAATCTGACTGAAATTTTTCAGGTTATATTGTATGAAGTGATTATCTCCAAGGAATTTAAGGATTTCTACATTGTCCATCTCCATAAAAAGTAAAGGGAATAGATTGTCCTGTGACAATCTCTTTTGGTCATTGCTGGTAAGATTCTAATAGGCTGGTCCTTCATCTGGAAGATGATCATCTCCCTGAAAGCCAAAGCCAGTGTGGCCTCAGAAAAGGTTGAGGAACAGTTAATATAGTGTTTTCTGCCTGGAAAAATGCCAAGAGCAGATCAGAGGACTTCACGCAATGTTTGTAGATCTGACCTAGGGCTTTTTTTTAATTAAAGATTTTATTTATTTTGAGTTTTACAATTTTTCCCCCAATATTACTTCCCCCCCCCCACAGAAAACAACTTGTCAGTCTTTACATTGTTTCCATGTTGTACATTGATCCAAATTGAGTGTGATGAGAGAGAAATCATATCCTTAAGGAAGAAACATAAAGTATAAGAGATAACAAGATCAGACAATAATATATCAGTTTTTCCCCTAAATTAAAGGGAATAGTCCTTGAACTTTGTTCAAACTCCATGGTTCTTTATGTTCTTTATCTGGATACAGATGGTATTCTCCATTGCAGACAGCCCCAAATTGTCCCTGATTGTTGCACTGATGAAATGAGCATGTCCATCAAGGTTGATCATCACTCCCAAGTTACTGTTAGGGTATACAGTGTTTTTCTGGTTCTGCTCATCTCACTCAGCATCAGCTCATGCAAATCCCCCCAGGCTTCTCTGAATTCCCATCCCTCCTGGTTTCTAATAGAACAATAGTGTTCCATGACATACATATACCACAGTTTGCTAAGCCATTCCCCAATTGAAGGACATTTACTTGATTTCCAATTCTTTGCCACCACAAACAGGGCTGCTATGAATATTTTTTTACAAGTGATGTTTTTACCCTTTTTCATCATCTCTTCAGAGTATAGATCCAGTAGTGATATTACTGGATCAAAGGGTATGCACATTTTTGTGGCCCTTTGGGCGTAGTTCCAAATTTCTCTCCAGAAAGGTTGGATGAGTTCACAGCTCTACCAACAGTATAAATAGTGTCCCAGATTTCCCACAACCCTTCCAACAATGATCATTATCCTTTCTGGTCATATTGACCAGTCTGAGAGGTGTGAGGTGGTACCTCAGAGAAGCTTTAATCTGCATTTCTCTAATAAGTAATGATTTAGAGCAATTTTTCATATGACCATGGATTGCTTTGATCTCCTCATCTGTAAATTACCTTTGCATATCCTTTGACCATTTGTCAGTTGGGGAATTTTTTTTTTAATATGACTCAGGTCTCTACATATTTTATAAATGAGTCTGTTGTCAGAATTATTAGTTGTAAAGATTGTTTCCCAGTTTACTACATTTCTTTTGATCTTGGCTACAGTTTTATCTGTGCAAAAGCTTTTTAATTTAATGCAATAAAAATCATCTAGTTTGTTTTTAGTAATATTCTCCATCTCTTCCTTAGTCATAAACTGCTTCCCTTTCCATAGATCTGACAGGTAAACTAGTCCTTCATCTTTTTTATTAGGTTTTTGCAAGGCAAATGGGGTTAAGTGGGTTGCCCAAGGCATAGTTAGGTAATTATTAAGTGTCTGAGACTGGATTTGAACCCAGGTACTCCTGACTCCAAGGCCGGTGCTTTATCCACTACGCCACCTAGCCGCCCCATCCTTGATCTTCTAATTTGCTTATAGTATTGTTTTTTATGTCTAAATCCTGTATCCATTTGAATCTTATCTTGGTATAGGGTATGAGGTGCTTGACCAAGGGCTTTGATACCATTTAGATGAAGTTCCTATTATGGAAATGTATGTCAATTTTGGAAAATTATGTCAAAATTTGGTTGCCTGGAGAAGTTCATCAGTATAATATATCAGTTTCATGATGACATGCTGGATAGTGGACAATGCTCTCATGATTTTCTGATCATCAATGAAGTGATAAGGCTGTGTCCTTGCTCCCATACTTTTTGCCATGATGTTTTCAGATGTGGTATCAAATGCCTTCACCGAGGATGAACATGGTATCAAGATCAACTCCCCCCATTCTCCCTTATCCCATCTCTTTCTTCTCATTTTTCTCTAGGGTAAGATAGATTTCTATACACCATTAAGTGTGTATATTATTTCCTCTCTGAGCCATTTCTGATGAGAATGAAGTCTCACTCATTCCCCCTTGCCTTCTCCCATACCACGTCATTGTAAAAGCTTTTTCTGACTCTTATGTGAAATATCTTAGCCCCTTCTTCCTTTCCTTTCTCTTCTTCCCAGTACTTTCCTTTATCACCCATTGACTCCATCTTTTTACTATATTATACCATTATATTCAGCTCCTTCCTATTCCTTATCTATATATTCTCCTTTTAACTGCTCTTATAAATGAGAAAGTTCATATGAGTTATCAGTATTTTATTCCCATGCAGGAATACAAATAGTTCAACATCATTAACTTCCTCACAGTTGGTCCTTCTTGTCCATCCCCTCTATGGTTCACCTGAGTCCTGTACTTGGAGATCAAACTTTCTGTTCAGCTATGGTTATTTCAATAGGAAAGTTTGAAAGTTCCCTGTTTAATTGAAAGTCCATCTTTTCCCCTGAAAGAGGATGTTCAGTTTTTCTGGGTAGTTGATTCTTGGTTATAAACCAAGATCTTTTGCCTTCCTGAATATCATATTCCAAACCCTAAAAGCCCTCAGTGTAGCAGCTGCCAGATCCTAAGTAATCCTGACCATAGAGCCACTGTAGTTAAATTGTTTGATTCTGGCAGCTTTTACTATTTTCCCTTTGACTTGGGAGCTTTGTAATTTGGTTATATTATTCCAGGAAGTTTTTCTTTTGGGAATCTCTGGATCTTTCTGTGTGTTCTGCCCCTCTAAATTTTGACTAGAGTCACAATTTGACAGCTTTTGGACTTTTTTTGGGGGGAATGGGTTTCTGGGAATTCCTGCCTACATGCTGCCATCTTGGCTCTGCCTATAAATGACAGACTTAAAGGGCTAGGATGAAATAAGTCTCTTAATTTATACAATGGTTTTTATTTTGGACCTGGTCCAGTCACTTCAAAGTGAGACTTGGAAGTTTAATTCAGTTCAACATGTATTTTAACAGCCTCACAGCCTTGAAGTAAGGATTGGGACCACAAACATCACAAATAACAAAAAGAAAAAATTTCTTGATGTAAAGGAGCTCATAGTCTTTTATATTTGTCATATAATTACCACTTTCTGACTTTACTTTTTAATTTGTAGATCTGTCTCTCTAGTTTCACTTATCTCTTCCAAAATATATGATTTTTTCTTATTCTCTTTTTCATTAGATGAGCTGATGAATTTGAAGACCTTTGCTGATAAATTAGCTTCTGTTGAACAATTTCCAGAATGGCAACGTAAGTACAATTTTCAAAATGTGTATGATTGAAACATCTTTTCCTGGGCATATGTAATTTTTATAGGAATTTACCAACCCCCACATTTTTACTTCTTTATTAAATTGTACTCTGTATTTGCTTGGTAAAGTAGTAATGCCAAATCTCTTGCTTCATATTTTTCTAATTGGGAGTGAAATTTTATCCATTTAATTGCTCATCCAGTATTTGCTGGATGCTATCTGGGTGCTATCATTCCAATGGAAATCAGACATGCTCACTAACCTGGAAGGACCTTATAATATAAATCGGGAGGCAAGATATGAAGGTTTATAGAGAAAAGCTAAGTAAAATTACAAGACTATCATTGTAAAATAGTTGTACAAGGAAAATTACAAGGGAATGAATGGTTAATAGTTCACTTTCTCACCAGCAGCCTTCCCACCCTGAAGAAGTCTCAGTCCTAAGTTTCTGTTCTCTTGATTTGTGACTCCCTAACCTGGGCTACCATTAAATAAAGGACCCAGCCTTGTTTACATTGCTTCAACCTTCCTCAACTACTTTCATTGAGTGAGCTCTCCTCATTTTCAACATTCCTTCCATTTCTTTATATCATTATATTCTGATGATGGATCTTATCATCTACCAACTCTTAGTTTATTCTTCTTTCTTTCCCATGTGAATCATAGTTTTCCTCTCTATCTCAACCTCTAACCTCACATTGAAAACTTTAATAATCCTGATGATATTACCTGAAATCCCAACTTCTCCTTATTTCACTATCTTTTATTTTTTATTTATTTATTTTTATTTTTTTATGCAGTATTTATTCTCATTTTGTACAAATAATGTCTTTTTTAAGAGATAAAGTTATTGGTAAGGTAAAGTCAAGAGTGTATTCACTGCTCTCATTTTAGAAATGAAAGAGATCCTAAAATATGTCTTCATATATTTTCAAAATATATCTACTCACCCCTTTGTTTTCATTTAATTGTACATAATAATCTATATAACTAATACTCAACTACTAGAGTCTGCCTCTTATATAGCACAACTGTGGTCCATTCACTGACCTCAACCTTTTCATCCATTTTGTTTGCTAGTCTCTATTGCTTTTTTTCCTCTCCCACAATTGATCCTCAAACAGTTTTTCTGCACTAAAATTTTTCCCTTCTGATTTATGTGTTTGCTAAGTAGGTATTTTTCATATACAGTATTGCTGTATCTTATATTGAATCTCTTTCACAAGGGGTATCTTTTCTTTTTAGATACTAGCTTTTAATCATGGTCCACAAAATGTCAATAATATCAGTGAGATTAAATTTGCCTTCCTACATTTGTGTAGAAACCTTGGAAACAGGAATTTTATTTTATTGTCTCTAGAAGATTCCTAGTCATCACTGATATTCTTCCTCTCATGCCTGTTACTCTCTGTTATTATGATTTGTGATATATATATATATATATATATATATACATACATATATATACATACATATATGTGTATATACATATACATACATATATGAATATTTTTCTCCTTTTCCTTAGTTTAAAGGCCTCTTAGTCACATTGACTGGCTGATTTGATGCACTTCTTCATTTGTCTAGAGGCCACTGATGCTATATCTGAAGCAATGGTCCAAAAATCAGATATCATCTTCTCAACCAGTTCTATGAAGTCCTTTCACCTGAACTCTTTCCCTCTCCCTAAAAATTCTTAACCATTTTATGAATGAAGACAGCATGTAGAGAAATGAGATAGGAAGAAATTTGGCCTAGTCCAGAGTGTAATTGCTCCTAAAGTATTTCAGAAATTTCTGGAGACCCCCAGAATTAACCTCTTCTGCTGCCCTTAAAATGTGAACATCTGTATATATCAGACTTAGAGCTAATGCTGCTCTTTTTGCGCTTTGTGTAACTATTTTGGGCCCCCTCAACAAGGCAGCCTCTGGATAAACCAAAGAAGTTTTGAATCTCTAATGTAGATGGGTAAGTTGGCAGTCAGAGAATGAACCAGCCCTGAATCATAAGCTATGTGCAATCAGATAGCTTATGGCAAATTTTCAAAAAATTTCCTTTATAATCAGGTATTTACTGCTGATCTATTGTTATCCAGGAAAACTATCAAACATGACATGTTTCATCTCTTTTATTCATAACTCATTTTTTAGCTTCTGATAATTCAGGCAAATAACACCTCGTTGATATCAAATTCAGTGAATTTTTTTCTTTTTATAGTGCCAAGGAGAATTGGTCCCTAGGTCAGTTGACTAGCTGCAACCTTAAGAACCTCTGCTCTAGAAATGAAAACATCCTATCCCCCTCCCCCAAATCAGCCTAGTACATTTCTTAATTTCAACAACTTAATGGTTTTGTACTTTTTGTTGGCATATGCACATACAGGAATAGAAGATGTAAGTGATGTTGTAACAAACATCATTGATAAGAAGGTAAAAGTTGATGAACTGATGCCTACTCTGCAGCACTTGGGAGTTAATATAACTGATGACCAGATTAAAGCAATACTGAAAATGATGACACCTGATGGTAAAATCCTTTACCTTCAAATAGCTTATTTGTACAGATTATGTTCCCCTCCCCCTTCCCATTGCAAGCTATAACTCCGATAGGAAAGGAAGAGGGAAAAGGAATGCATCTACTATATAACAGTCACTATGCTAAACAATTTACAAATGATATTTCATTTGATCCTCACAATAGCACCAGGGCAATAAATGTTTTTGTTATTCCTGTTTTTACAGTTGAAGAAACTGAGGCAGACAATGGTTAAATTATTTGCTCAGGGTCATGAAGCTAATTAGTGTCTGTGGCTAGATTAAAGCCCAGTGCTCTATTGGCTGAGCCACCTTTGACAGTAGAAAAAGAGGCTTAACTTCTCCTGCAAGGTAATAACAGTGACCAATTATATAATTTTTAAAAAAGTTGTCAGAGCACTGTCTGTGTTATCACTTTTGAACCCCACAAAAACTCCATGAAAGTTAGGTACTGTTACCACCCCATTTTATAATTGGGGAACTTGAGGTGAAGAGAGATTAAGTGTCTTGTCTAAAATCACATGGTTAAATAAGTTTCCAATGCAAGATATGAACTTAAGGTTTTCTGACTCCAATTATAGCACTTTTACCTAAGATTATATTGGAAGCGGAGGGTGGACTTCAGAAAGTCATCATCAGCTTTTCTGTATAAATTCATCAAAACCCAGCTAGAAAAAAACTAGGAAAATAACTATGGAATGCACAAAATATTTGGAAATCTACCTACCTTGTCACTTACACACTCGGGAACTTTATGAATAAAAGTACAAAGTAAAATAGAACTAAATAATTGGAGATGTATTAACTAGATTAGCCAATATAATGGCAATAATAACACTGCATAAATTTATCTACTTATACAAGTGACATTGTTTTGTAAACTACCAAATTACCAAGAATTGTAGAGCTAGAAAAAAAATTCATCCAGAAATACAATAGATATAGACTCTTAGGGGAAATTATGAGATGGAAAGAAAGTTAGAAGCAAAGGAGCCTAGAAAATTATATTTTAAAACATACTACAAAAAAATCAAAATGATGTGGTACTGATTTAAAAAAAATGTAGATCAGTGACACAAATTAAGCAGACAACAATTAAAAAAGCAAATCAGTCTAGGGTTTGTTAAAACCAAAGACTCTAGCTCCTGGAATTAGGGACTTAACTATTCAACAAAAACTGCTGAGGATATTCAAAAGAAGACTGGCAGGAATTATATCCAAAAAGTGACTAAATATTATAGGTCCTTTGACCCAGCAATACTACTATTAGACCTATACCAAAAAGAGATAAATGCCTCATATCTTATACCATGATTAACTCCAAATGAAGATATGATTTAGATTTTTTTAAAAAACCACATCATAAACAAATTAGAGAAACAAGGAAGAAATTTGTATTTCAGTCCGTAGATCTGAAGCTTTTTTTTTTTGCAAGGGCAAATGGGGTTAAGTGGCTTGCCCAAGGCTACACGGCTAGGTAATTACTAAGTGTCTGAGGCCAGATTTGAATCCAGGTACTCCTGACTCCAGGGCCGGTGCTTTATCCACTGAGCCACCTAGCCATCCTGAAGCTGTTCTTGAACAAACAAGGGATAAAGAAAGGATCAAAGAAGAAAAAACAATTTTTAATTATATAAAATAAAAATATTTACAGAAAAATAGCAAAAATCATAAGGGAAATAGTTAACTAGAAATAAACTTTATGACAAACTTTACTGATAAAAGTTTCTAAGACATAAAGAATTGATTTGGGTTGGCTAAATGGCACAGTGGATAGAGCACCGGTCCTGGAGTCAGGAGTACCTGAGTTCAAATCTGGCCTCAGACACTTAATAATTACCTAGCCGTGTGGCCTTGGGCAAGCCACTTAATTCCAATGCCTTGCAAAAAAAAAAAAACTAACTAAAAATAAAAGAATTGATTCAAATATTTAAGAATAAGAATCTTTCCCCAACTGATAAATGGCCAATGGATTTTAATGTTGTTTTTGAAAGAAGAAATAAATTCAAGTTTTGTTAAAATAGATTTTTAATAATATGGGAATAAACTGTAGAAAAAAATTTTACAATAAAACCAAAAATTCACACAAAACTAACTAGTTAGAACTAATTTTAAAAATAGTGAAGTGAAAGGCACAAATTCAAAGAAACCTGGCAAAGTTGCATGTAAAATTGTATGAATTTTAAAGTGAAGTGAGTAGAACCAGGAGAATACTTCATACAACATTAAAATTGTAAAGACAAACAAATTTGAAAAACTTAATAATAATGATCATTTCTATGAGTCCAGAGGACTAATGATGATTTTTTCTGCCCATATTCTGACAAGGAAGCAGTGGACTTGAAATGCTAAAGGAGATATAAATTTTTGGATATGACCAATGGGGGAATTTGTTTTGTTTATCTATTTATATTTAAAAGAGTTTTTTTATAAGAGTTTCCTTTTTATTTTTTCCAATGGAAGAAATGGGAGCAAGAAAATAAAGCTTGATTGAGAATAAAACATTTTTTGAATTAAGAAGAACAATGAGAGTTTAAGAATGATTCTTGGAAGAGAGTAGAATGAGAGGAGAGGCACAATGGGAAATTCTGTAGTTCTCTCAGAAGTAGCTTCTTATACTTTGATATATAACATCATTTTCTTTATGTGTCATCATCTTAATCTGTGTCCATCAACCTTCATTCATCTTCCCTATTGTTATCTTGCTTCCATGCCCCTTAAATAAAGATCCTGTTATGCCCAGAATTCTGTATTGATGTGTAAATAGATTAAGTATTCAGTTGAGGTGTCAGTCTCAATAAAGACATTTCACTGAGGCAGCTAGGTGTGGTGCACTGACCTTGGAGTCAGGAAGACCTGAGTTCAAATTTGACCTCAGATACTTAATACTTGCTTAGCTGTGTGACTTTAGGCAAGTCACTTAACCCCATTGCCTTGCAAAATTTTTTTTAAAAGACACTTCATATAACTAGGTTATCAATTTCCTTTACAGTCAGAGTGAGATCAGCATAACACTGTATGAAATATTCTTTCTGTTTATTGATCAGAATAATGCACTTGTTTTTATTGCAAAGGGAAGTCTAGAATTGTATAAGACAGTATTTTATTCTTAATTTTGAGCATCTAGGTGACAAGGTGGGTAGAGTGTTAGTCTTGGGTCAGGAGGACTTGAGTGTGATTCCTGCTTCAGACACTTATTAGCTTTGTGACCCAAGGGTAGCTGGGTGGTGCAATGGATAGAGCACTTGGAGTCAGGAGGATGGGAGTGCAAATCCAGCCTCAGATGCTTGCCACTTCTTAGCTGTGACCTTGGACAAATTACTTTACCCTGGTTGCTTCATATCCAGGACTATCTCAAATTGTTCTGATTCATATCTGGCCACTAGACCCAAAATGGCTCTGGAGAAGTAAGTGAAGCTGGTGACTTAGCACAGCACCCCCTCACTCAAATCCAATTCATGTGCTTGTCATGGTATCACCTCCCTGATGTTGTGGTCTTCTTTGAAAATAAAGGCCAAACATTATTATTAGCTTTGTGACTCTAGGCATGTCACTTAAGTGCCATTTGCCTCAGTTCCCTCTTTGTTTTGAAAAAACCTAATAACAAGGTTGTTATGAGGATCAAATGAGATAACATCAAAGTGTTTAACTGTTGTTATATAAATGCTGGTAATTATCATCATCATTATTGTATCTCTGATGTTTCTAAGTGCAAACATTTAATTCAATAGAATCATTTGACTCACTAATTTGAAGTTTCTGCTCATGGAATTCACATTAGTAAAGACAAATGACTATAGATTGATTTCAGATGAAACAAACTAAGGAAGTGAGAGAGAAGTTACAACAAAATTTGTTTCTGGAAACATTTAAATTTAAATTAGAATCACATAAAGATAAATGAAAGTGAAAGATTTGGAAGATGACCAGAAACTTTCTAATATCTCATTTGTAATTTTGGGGGGTTCATTTTTCTGTATATGTATGAATATGCATATGTATACATGCTTATTTTCCTATTATAGGTGAAGGAGCAGTGAATTTACAAGAATTTGTTGACAATTTGGCTAAATCTGAGCCATTTCTTGATATCCAGAGTGAGTACAAAGTTCAAAATTATTATAGTTGAAACTTTATTCCTTTATTTCTTGGTACTTTTTGACATTTAAATCTATTAAGTTAATATTTCATTATCAGTGAGTATGATTATTAACCAAGCACTTTGAAGAAAGTATTTCTGGGAGTTTCCCCCACTTTTAATTCCCCTTTTAATATCATACTATCACAGATCTATGGAGGAAATGGAAGAGACTTCAGAATCATGTGCTCTAACCCTCTTGTTTTACCATTGAGGAAACTGAGACCTAGAGAAATTAAATCACTAATCTATATAACCCATGGTTATAGGCAGAGAAAGGAATTATATTCAGGTCTTCTGACCCCAGCACAACAAGCTCTCCACTGTACCATGGAACCTCCCTTTGGGGAGAAAGTAATATTTTATTTGTGACAATATTATAAAACTTCATTGCATTATTTACTCAAATTTTTATGATGGCCACTGGGAATATATAGAATCTTTAAGTTCTTGGGTCACTTTATATTTTTTGCTTTTCTTTTTATTATATGTACTTATTTAATAATGCATTTTTTATTTTAATCTTAAATACAAAATAAGAAAAGGAAAAAATTGTCATGTGCCCAATAGAACAAAATTGTCCATCTTTTCTTTAGAAGTTTTCTTTTGTTTTCTGCTGTGCACTTTTTACTGTATTTTTTCTCCCTCTCCACCCTCCCCCAAGGCTACAATTAAGTTTGTACAGACACACAACACACACACACACACACACACACACACACACACTTTTACACTTATACATATTATATACTTATACACACATATATACATAAACATATACAAATTCATATTCATAGATATCTAAAATCATATACATTTATACCTATAGACATTTGTAAGACCTTACTTTCTATGCTTATTTCCACTATCATCTGTTTTTTTTTGAAAGTGGATAGCATTTTTTCATACATCCAAGTCTTTCCGTATTTTTCTAAATTCACCAGTTCATCATTTTCTCTACCATAGGAAGATTATACTCTGGTCATTTTAAGCAGCCTAAAACAATATTGATTAATATTGCTGACATTATAGTGTAGTTCCCCTATTTTCCTCTTTTGATTAAATCTATTTTAGCTTTAGCTTTTATCTGAAATCTGCTGTTTTTTACATAATAATTTCCACTCTTGGTTTTTATTTGATATTTGTGTGATTCCTTGGCTCACTTTAGTAAGGCTTCAAACCCAAAAACTCATTTCAAAAATAAATGCTTCTTCCTCCCACAACAAATTGTGGGTATATTTTTGTGTATTTGTACACACAGAGTGTGTGTGTGTGTGTGTATGTATGTATGTATATATATATACATATATATCAATACACATATACATATATGCATTTGTTATTAAATATACAATATTATATAAATATGCACTACAGATTGCCAAGCACTCTGTTTAGAACTTTATAAATATCCCATTTGATCTGCACACAACCCTGAGATCAAGATGCTATAATTATCCTCATGAGAATACTGAGGCAGACAGAAGTTAGGTCACTACTCAGGATTACACAGCTAGTAAATATATGAGATCAAATTTGAACACAGGTTTTCTTAACTCCATGTCCAGTGTACGATCCACTACACCCCCTAGCTGCCCAATCACACATACACATACACAGATACAGACACAGGCACACACTCACAAACCTACCTATATCTGTATCTAATGTGGTACAGTGTTATACTTTGATTTCTATTTTATAGGATTAGAAGATGCACGTGAATTTGTCAGCATTATCAAAGATGAGAAAGTGAAGGCAGATGATTTACCATCTATTTTGGAGACATTGAGAATGGATTTAACACCTGACAAGATTAAGGACACTCTGAAATTAATCTATCCCGATGGTGAGTACTGAAAGCTTAATGGTGTATTAGATGATAGATGTTGTCACTGGTCAAGTTCCAGTCAGGACTGGAATATTCACAAGGTTTAGATTTGAGGATGGGGAAGGTAAGACACTGTTGTGTTGTTGTATTGACATTCTAGGAATCTCACAAAACTTTGTCCTAATATAGGTTATCCAAATGTATCAAATGATTTCTCATGTGTCCCATTTATATAACTTAATTCACCAATTATTTATTAAGCATCTAATATATGCTAAACACACAGTACCTTTTATATAAAGATTAAAAGAAAAAAATCTTTGTTCTCAAGGGCCTTATAATCTAGTGGTAGGACTGTGGAGGGGGGATATATATTGTTGAAGAAAACAATTTATACTTTGTGTTTTACCAATAGAGATACATGAATCATTTTATAAGCATTTTACTCAGAGAGAGTTGCTGTTCCCACTGTTGTGCCTTCCTCCCATAAATGGGAACCTTCCTGACTCAAGCAATCACATTTTTATAGTAATCATGAATACAAAGATGAAAGCAAAAAGACAAGTGCTATATAGTTTTTAGTCACAATTTAAAAAGTTATACCAAGAGTAGGATGTCCAATGATAAATGGGTACATCCTTAGAGAAAATCTGACTTGTAGAAATATTTTCTATATGCAGATATAGAAAAATTTTATTTCATGCAGGTAGAGAGAAAATTTTTCTATATGCATATATTTAAATTCTTTATTTTCTGCACATCTTTATTTTCTTTGTCTATGTTTCTATGGAGAGAGAGAGAGAGAGAGAGAGAGAGAGAGAGAGAGAGAGAGAGAATGAGAATGAGAATGAATTCTATACTTAATCTGAGTTAATCCAGGTTCTTAACCTGAGAATTTGAATGGGGGAATATATTTTATCTTTATTTTCTCTAACCTCTAAATGAAAGTCCCTTAAATTGTTTTTAAAAAATTATTCTGAGAAGAGGTCCAGATCTAAATAGACTGCCAAAGACAGGTTAAGTAAAGCAATCCATTTACCAAATGAAGGAAACATTGGCAATAACTAGTGGGAAGAGTCTTGTCTTTTTGGAGTTGAAAGACTGAATTGAATCCTGATTAAGCCAATTTAGCCCCTATGAAACCTTAGGAACTCACTCAATCCCTCTGGACCTCATCTGAAAAACTAGGAGATTAGATTATATGATTCCTTTCCAGGTCCAAATCTATAATCATTTTCTATTATTCTATGACTACTCCAAAGTTGAGGTCAGATGAACGTTTTTGCTGTGTGAAATTTTTATTTATTTATTTGATCATCCTCCCTTGAAGTCTTGCTTTGATACCTCATTTTCAGATTAGTTTATGAGACAGCTCTTATTCTGAATCTGGTTTATCATAATTTCTCTAACTTTACTCTGTATATTATTATAGGATGGCTTTATAGGGCAAACTGTCTCTTCTCTGGAAATAACTAAATGACCTTTTGTCCCCCTTTTTAGAGGATGGAGCTGTGAATTTAAAGGATTTTTTCAATAAACTGGCTGACATGGAAAAATTTCAGAAGGGTAAACGTGAGTATGAATTTCAAAAGAAAAATATATACTCCTTTTTCTTCTGCCAATAGCATTTCAACTAAAATGTTCATGTCACTTCCAGAACCTCCTCTGTCCCTGGTTCCTATTTCATTCCTTTATTGAATAGGAAGATAATTTTAATTGGCAAATTAGGAATGCCCAAATCTTTTGATGTACAAAGGCACACATATGTATATATGCATATGCATATGTATATATGTATGCATGTATATATGCACATACAAATATATTGAGATTTTAGCAGTAAAATTTAACAATTTGACCAGTAATCACCTATTATTTATTAATTTCTATTTTCTAATATTTATTTAGTACTTTAAAATTTGTAAAGCATTTTCATACCTTTTCTCTTTTGAGCTTCATAATAATCCTTTGAGGCAAAGGGATTACAGGTATTTTAAATGTCCGTTTTGTAGATGAAGAAACTGAGGTAGAAAGAGTTTAAATAACTTGCAAGTCACAGGATTTAAACCCAGGTTTTCCTGACTCTAGATCCAGTATTGGACCCAGTCTTGCCCATGTCCTTATAAAGTATCTACTGTGTCCAATAGGGCGGCTAGATGATACAATAGCTTGAATACTGGGCTTGGAGTTAGGAAAACCTGAGTTTAAATCCAGCCTCAGATCCTAACTAGCACTTGACTCTAGTCAAGTCACCTAATCAAATTTGCCTCAGTTTCCATATCTGTAAAATGAGCTGGAAAAAGAAAGGGTAAACCAGTCCAATATCTTTGTCAAGAAAACCCCTAATTGGGTCACAAAGAGTTGGACAAAACTGAAAAATGATTGAATAACAAACTATGTCCAAAACATTTAACAAAGCTCTACTGGACCTCTGGTGGTATATCATAAATAAGTCTGGATTTTGGGGAACTCAGGTTGGAAAGCAAGATTTAATAAGATTTAATAATTAAACCAAGATTTAATGAAAAAAATTTAAATGCCAGTTTGTGTTAAATAACTACAAAATAACTAGGAATAACTTGTCACCAAACAAAAAATATGATAAACACTATGAGTTCAGAAATATGTGGACTAAAATGATTAATCTAGATAGGTTTTACTTGAAGGATGCATAACTATATGGAATTTAAGTAGCACCAGCAAAGGAAGAAGTCTTTTGCTGCTTATGTTTTCATTCCCACATTCAAGTCAATTCCTATCTAGAAAAGTCCAAGGAGAACAATTGTAGTGCCATGATCTTTCCTTCTGTATCATCTTCTATTCTGGGTTATTGTTTTTCCTTCTTCTTCCCCCTGACAAACAATGGGAACAAAAAAGATTTGGGAGATGAAAAGCAGTTATGAAAAAATCTGGATAGTTTCAATCCAACAATAATCATAAAATATCTGAGAATTCTTGTTTAGGACCTGAAATGTTACCAGTTCAACAGAGACCTTAAAACATTGGAAATTGTCTTAGAGAATGAACCTTAAGAGTCAAATGAATTAAAATGTATCTCTTTGCCCATTATTATCATCCTAATATTATTTCCAAGAGCAAAGTAATCTCGGGAGAAACCAAAGTTTCTTTGAGATCGGAGGCGGGGTGGGGGGGTGGAAAGAAGAGGGAAGTAGCAAAATAGCAAATTCAACAACCAATGACCATGTGGAAAAATTGTTCTTAATTCCTGGTAATTAAAATTTCTATAATAATTTTAATAATCCCTTTCTATAAGAATAAGCTAACATGTATTACTAACCTATTATAATCAAGGAAGAAAATTCTAGTTCCTTGAGATATTTCTATTGTCTTACTTTATGCATTAATTATTCAATTATTTAATATTAATTATTCAAGCAAATAAACATTTATTAAGGACCTACTTTCTTTCATTAGATGCTTAGGAAACAAAAAATGGAACAATTCCTCTTCAGAAAGTGCTTACAGCTAATAGGGTATTTACTAGTACTTATGATGATTTAATCAAACACCATAAATATCTTTTAGTTTGCCAGACATGTGGAGAAGTTTAGATTTCAAGATATTTCATTCAGTGCCCACACCAAAGAACCACAGTTTTAGGAAAACAAATTGTTAAAAGACTCACCAAATGACTAATTTTGTAAATATGATTTACATACATATAGGACTAGAAGATTACCGTGAAGTTTATGCCAGTGTCACTGATGGGAATGTCAATGTTAATCAGCTCATACCTATAATGAATAAATTAGGGATTTCTCTGAATGAAGCCGAAATTAATGAGGCATTGAAATCTATGAAGATTGATGGTGAGTTGTACAAGAAGTTACTAGCTCAGAGTATGTGAGTACAGAGGCGATAAATATACATAAAATCAGAATAAACATAAAAACATTCATGTATAGTTGCAGTGGTATATTCATATATCTATATCTCTCAAGAGCAGCTAGTGGTTAGAACCCAGGTCCTGATGTCAGGGGACTTGAATTCAAATCTGTTTTCAAATACTAACTAGCTGTTTACCTCAGATCTTCATCTGTAAAAATGAGTTGGAGAAAGAAATGGCAAACCATTCCAGTATCTTTGACAAGAAAACCCTCTACTTGGGTCATTGAAGACATGACTGAAACAACTCAACACCAACTATCTATATACTATTTCCCACGATATAACCAAAATTTCTATGTTTGGACCATGATTAAGAGAATTAGTTTTATCATTTAAGATTTGCAAATTGCTTTATATATATTATATTTTCTCATTTGACCAACTAGCCAACAAATATTTATTAAAAACACCTGCTATGTGGCAGGCACTATGCTAGATGCTGGTAAAATGGACTGTTTGGTTTTTAAAGCCCTTCACAGTTTAGCTCAAAAATTCTTCCCAGGTTGATTGATTATATATTGCTTCCCGTAGTCATTCACATTTGACCTTCTACCTCTGGGCCCCATAGTCTCACCTTTCTCTTCTCATCCCATTTGGAATTGTCTCTTCTCACTTCTTCCTCTTGGAATTGCTAACTCCCTTCCCTTTCTCTAAGGCTCCACTTCCTTCATGATTCCTTGCATTGTGTTCAGAAGGGGTGAGATACTGTGTTATGGGTTCTGCCATTGTCACAAGCTTCTACTCATGCTTGTCCTCTGATCTTACCAGATCTTCAGCAGATCACTATGGCTCCTTATTCTTCCTCCTCCTCTGTAGACAGAAAAGATGACTCCTCAAAACTGATAGCTTTCATTATGGCGAGTGATTCTGACCAGCCTTAAGGTTCCTTTTCTAAAAGGTTTCTATGACCATGCCTCTGTGGTGATGGCAAAAGGGGTAGGATTTACATTGACTGATAAACCCATTAAGAAGTGATTCTTAATTTGGTTTCATAGACAGATTTTATTAAAAGGGTAATCATTGGAAGTACAGCCTGAAGGGAAGGCAGAGATTGTCTAGTTTCCACCTTTTGTTTTACACATAAAGATCTAATCCAAGGCCCCAAAACATTTATGACTTACCCAAGTCACTCAGATGAGAAATAGTTCCAATATCTTCATTTTTTACTGCTCTTTTTTACTAGACCAACACTGCCAGATATATTAAGACAAAAGGAAATAAAGGCTTAGTAGTTCACCTGCCTCCCACTTTACTTTGTTTTTGGTAAATTGATTTTTTTTAGATTTCCTTTGCCATTATATTCTCTGAGTTGTGTTTTTACACTATTTTATAGAGCATGGACAAGTTAATTTAAAGGACTTCATCAAAGTTTTATCTGAAACTAAAGAATTTCTGGAAAGCCAACGTGAGTATGAATGACTAAAACCTTCCCATTCTTGTAGTAATAGTATACTTTTATAACTTTTAAAATCTATAAATTTAACTTTATAACTTTATAACTTTATAACTCTCTTTTCAATTTGATCATTTCATTAGTTAACATTTATTAAGCATGTACTTTGTGCTGAACACTGTGCTAGGCACTGAAGATAAGAAGTTTATAATCTAAATGAGAGGAGATAACATACAAAAAGAAGCTGAGGAGGTGGGGGGTACTGGGGGGCACCCAGCATGGTGGCAGAGTGAAGAATAATTAAGAATTTTAGCTAAGATTGTTTCTGGCAAATCTTTAACATTCACAATCAGGCATACAGATCATACTAGCAAGAGAGGACAAGCTTTTAGTATCTATGTCATTTTTTTTTTCCAATTCAAAACCAATTTTACACCTAAAGGAAGAATTTCATAGGAGCCATGACGGAGTCATATTATCCTCACTCCCTTCCCCTGCTTGCAGTTCTTAACCATCCTGAATAGTGTATGTGTTGTATGTATGTATGTATGTGTGTATGTGCATAGATGCACATGAATGAGATGGGGAAGGAAGGGTATTGGTCTATATTAGTTTATAATAAAATGCTCTTAAAGTATAAGAGGAGCTTAAAGAGGTTCCCAGGCCAGCCTTGTCAACTGGGACTGACAACTGGTTTTACTGGCCCTGAGTGCATCCCTTTAGTGCATTCATAAACAATG
The DNA here is from genome assembly GCF_037893015.1 of Macrotis lagotis. Classification (NCBI taxonomy): domain Eukaryota; kingdom Metazoa; phylum Chordata; class Mammalia; order Peramelemorphia; family Peramelidae; genus Macrotis; species Macrotis lagotis. Next base: position 199,701,781 of record NC_133659.1, read on the forward strand.
CCTATCCCTATACCTGACCCAATCTGAATTCCCATAATAGAGTAATATCTGAAGACCTTACACTGCTTTGAGGTTCAAAGTTCAGACAGGTGAGAAGGAACATAAGAGAGTAGCAAACAGATAAAAGTAACCCTCTACCATATAGCCCTTGAAGTCAAAATAACCCTGTACCATACAGTCCTTGAAGTCAGACAATTTGTGTAGTACCTGTATATTGCTGGTACTGCACAATTACCTCACATTAGTCAATGTGTCAACACTAACAAGGAAAATGAAGTTCTAGTTCTAGTCTGCTTTTAAATATGTAATATGTGCCCTGTTACTATTAGCATGGATTAGTATTTTACTTTTTTCCTGCTTAATAAAAAATTATTTAATTGTCAGTTTTATCCAAAGTGGTGTTTAAAGGCAAATAGCAACTCATGTAGTCTTCATGGAGCCCCTGCTCTAAAAAACATATACATTCATCAAATTAGTCTTTTATATGTTTCTTTATTTTCAGCATCCTGATAGTTTTACATTTTGATTTATCCATACATGTAGGATTAGAACATGTAGGTGACATTATCCCTCAAGTCACTGGTGGGAAAGTCAAGGTCAGTGAACTGCCTCCTATCCTGGAGAGCTTGGGAGTCAAGTTATCCAAAAAAGAAGTTAGTGAAGTACTGCTAACTGTCGAGGTTGATGGTAAGTATTTCAGGTTTCTCTTGAGTTATGCTTATTATATAAGTAATATCTTCATTCCAAAGACAAAACTGAATTTCCAGGGTTCCCCACAAAGTTCAGTTTTGAGGAAGGATGCAGTAATGGTGAAATGGAAAAGAAATTTATTAAGTGCTTATCAGGTTCCATTCACAGTGCTAATATTCCAAACATTACATTCTAAATATTATCTCAATTGATCATCACAGTTTTTTTGTGAGATAGATGCTATCTCTTTCAGTTGAGAAACCAGGCAGACACCAGTTAAGTGACTTGTTCAGTATCAGGGCTAGGAAGTATCTGAAACAAGATTTGAGCTCAAGTCTTCCTGAATCTAATATTCTTCCACTGCATCACCTTGCTACCTCAGGAACAGTCTTCAGGGATTCATGTTTTTCTTTCTTGAAGTAGAATATGGAGGGAATAATAGTGAGTCAGTTTATTAAAGGGAGTATGTAACAGGAAGGACTGTGTGACAGGAATTCCTTGTAACTGCCAAACCAACATTTTGTATCCTGAATCACAATCTGAGGGTCAGTGTACCCATTTATTTCTTGAAATTTTTTCTCTAGTCTTGGTTGCCCACTATGCCCAGTTTGCAAGGACCTGATTTTTCCCTATGATCCTTTTATTGATTTGGACCAAGAGAGAATTCCTATACTGGGTTTCCACATAGAACTCCCTTCTGAGGGAGGCAAAGGCTAGACAAGGTAGACTCAGGAAGACAAGTCACTTAATTGATCTCTTATCTGCTTCAGCTTCCTCAACTGTGAAACTGGGACAATGAGAGCACCCACATCCCAGAAATTAAACAGATCAAATGAGATAAATATGAGTAAAGCTCTTAGCACCATGATATTGTTATTATTGACCCTTTAGGGGATTTTCTTGGCAGAGATTTAGGAGTAGTTTGACATTTCCTTCTTCAGCTTATTTTACAGATGAAGAAATTGAGGCAAACAGGGTGAAGTGACTTGTCCGAGGTCATGCCTCTAGGGAGGGTGTGAATTAGATTGTGACTTGAAACTGAATTGGATTGAGGTTGAATTAGAACTCATGAACAATGAGTCTTACTGATTACAAGCCCAGTGTTCTATCCACTGCACCACCTATCTGCTTACCTGGCACATCATAGATAACTAATACCTAGTCCCTTCCTTATGACAAAAAGTTAGGTGTAAACTGACTATCCTGAGGTCATTTATCACTTACTGGCCCATATTAGGTTGATAGATACTCCATATATATCCTATAACTCAAAAGAAGCATTGGAGTATTTTTAACCCTAAAACAAAAGTTTGAATTTGAGATGGTTATTACAGATATGCATTCCACTAAAGTTCTACTTGACTGTCTCATGGTGACATTAAGCTGACCCTGCATTCTCCAGGATGCCAATGGGACACAAGTTCTGACAGATACTGCCAAGCTAGAGGGTTTAAAGTTTGATCAGTGATGAATGACTGATCTATTTCCTGAAGGCCAGCCTAGCTTATAGAAACTTATAAAAGCTCATCATGTGGTTGGGCAAAGCAATCTCTTGAAAATTGTTTACTAAGTTATCTTTTCTATAGCTTAGTAACTATGTTAAGAAGCTACTAAGCTTCTTAACATAGAACTAACTCCTATTTTGTCTGCAATGCTAAACAAGTGTCTCCTGTTTCAAGGCTCTTCTCTTTTGTCTCTCTAACTTGTCTAATTTGGTAATCTTATCAGTTATCAAAGATCCAATTAACTTCTTTATGAAGATGATTCCCACACCTATATGTCTATTCCTGGAACTTTATTCTTGAATCATCCACTGTCTGTTGGACATTTCTAAACGAATATCCCATACATATCTCAAATTCGACCCAGTCTGAATTTCTCTATCCATTTTCAAACAAAGATTAAAATAATCTAAATCAAAGGTTCTTTTTAAAAAAGTTTTAATATTCATTATGTTTTTTTAAATTTTGAGTTTCTAATTCTATCCTTCCACCTCTTCCCAGTAAATAATCTGATATCAGTTATACATGTGCAGTCATGTAAAACTTTTCCACATTAGTCATTTTATGCAAGACAATTCAAACAATAAAAGGAAGGAAGAAGGGGGAATGAATGGAGAAAGGAAAGGAGGAGAGGGAGGGAGGGAGGGAGAAAGAAAAAAAAAGAAATGAAGAAAAAATAGTATGCTTCAATCTGTATTCAGATGACATCTGTTCTTTCTTTTTTTTTTATTTTTACGAAAGATTTTATTTACTTTGAATTTTACAATTTTTCCACTATTCTTGCTTTCCTCCCCCCCCAACCCCCAATGAAGGCAGTCTGTTAGTCTTTACATTGTTTCCATGGTATACATCTAGGTTGAATGTGATGAAAGAGAAATCATATCCTTAAGGAAGAAAAATAAAGTATTAGAGATAACAAAATTACATAATGAGATAATGATTTTCCCCCCTAAATTGAAGGTAATAGTCTTTGGTCTTTGTTGAAACTCCAATTTATTTCTCTGGATATAGATGGTATTCTCCATCACAGATACCCCAAAATTGTCCCTGATTGTTGCACTGATGAAATGAGCAAGTCCATCAAAGTTGATCATCACCCCCATGTTACTGTTAGGGTGTGCAATGTTTTTCTGGTTCTGCTTATCTTGCTCAGTATCAGTTCATGTAAATCCTTCCATGCTTCCCTGAATTCCCATCCCTCCCAGTTTCTGATAGAACAGTAATGTTCCATGGCATACATATGCCACAGTTTGTTAAGCCATTCCCCAGTTGAAGGACATTCACTTAATTTCCAATTCTTTGCCACCACAAACAGGGCTGCTATGAATATTTTTGTACAAGTGATATTTTTACCCTTTTTCATCATCTCTTCAGGGTATAGACCCAGTAGTGTTATTGCTGGATCAAAGGGTATGCACATCTTTGTTTACCCTTTGAGCATAATTCCAGATTGCTCTCCAGAAAGGTTGGATGAGTTCACAGCTCTGCCAACAATGTATTAGTGTCCCAGATTTCCCACATCCCTTCCAACATTGATCATTTTCCTTTCTGGTCATATTGACCAGTCTGAGAGGTGTGAGTTGGTACCTCAGAAATGCTCTATGTTGCATTTTGCTAATAAGTAGTGGTTTAGAGAAATTTTTCATGTGACTTTGGATCTCTTTGATTTCCTCATCTGTAAATTGCCTTCCCATATTCTTTGACCATTTGTCAATTGGGGAATGGCTTGTTTTTTTGAAAATTTGAGTCAGTTCTCTGTATATTTTAGAAATGAGTCCTTTGTCAGAAACATTAGTTGTCAAAATTGTTTCCCAATTTACTACATTTCTTTTGATCTTGGTTACAGTGGTTTCATCTGTACAAAAGCTTTTTAATTTAATGCTATTAAAATTATTTAGTTTGTTTTTAATGCTTCTCTTTCCATAGATCTGACAGGTATACTACTCCTTGATTATCTAGTTTGCTTATAATATTGTTTTTTATGTTTAAATTCTGTATCCATTTTGATCTTATCTTGGTATAGGGTGTGAGGTGTTGGTCTAATCCCAGTTTCTTCCATACTAACTTCTAATTTTCCCAATAATTTCCAATGACAAGGTAGATTCAGAAACTATATGAAAACAATTATAAAATGCTTTTCACATAAAGAAAATCTGATCTAAATAACTGTGCAAATATCAATTTCTCATGGGTAGACCAAACCAATATAATAAAAATGATAATTATATCTAAATTAAATTATTTATTCATACATACACCAATAAAATTTCCAAAGAATAACTTTATTGAACTAGAAAAAATAGTAACTAAATTCATAAGAAGCAATGAAAGATCAAGAATATCAAGGGAATTAATGGAAAAAATTCATGGAAAAAATGCAAAAGAAGGTGACCTAGTCATACCAGATCTAAAATTATGTTATAAAGCATCAGTCATCAAAACTGTTTGGTACTGACCCAAAAACAGAGTAGTGGATCAGTGGATTAAATTAGGTGCAAAAGAAACAGTAATAAATGACTATAGTAATTTGTTATTTGATAAACTCAAAGATTCCAACTTCTGGGATTAAAACTCATCCTTTGATAAAAACTATTGGTAAAACTGGAATAAAGTATGACAGAAGCTAGGCACAATATCTCACACCCTATACCAAAATAAGGTCAAAATAGGCACAGGATTTAAACATAAAAGGTGATATCATAAGTCAGTTAGGAGAACAAGGAATAGTTTTATCTGTCAAATATAATGGAAAGGGGAGAAATTTATGACCAAATAAGAGATAGATAACATTATAAAAGACAAAAGAGATTATTAAGTTGTAAAGTTTCTCCACAAATAAAACCAATGCAGCCAATATCAAAAGAAAAGTAGTAAGCTTAGAAACAATTTTTACAACTAGTGTTTCTGACAAAGAACTTATTTCTAAAATATATAGAGAACTGAGTCAAATTTATTAGAATACAAGTCATTTCCCCAATTGATAAATGATTAAAGGATATGAAAGGCAGTTCTCAGATGAAGAAATTAAAATATTTATAGTTCTATGAAAAATGCTATAAATAATTATTTATTACAGAAATGTAAATTAAAACAACTCTGAGGTACCACCTCACACCTATCAGATTGGCCAGTATGACTAAAAAGGAAAATGATCAATGTTGGAGAGGAAGTGGGGAAAACTGGGACATTAATGCATTGTTGGTGGAGTTGATCCAACCTTTCTGAAGAGCAATTTGGAATTATGCTCAAAGAGCAATAAAACTACACATTTATACCATTTGATTCAGCTACTAGATCTGTATCCCAAAAAGATCATGGAAAAGAGTATAAGACCCACATGTACAAAAATATTTATAGCAGTTCTTTTCATAGTGGCAAATTATTAGAAATTGGAGGGGATGCCCATCAAATAGGAATAGCTGAACAAATTGTGATTTTTGAATGTGAAAGAACCCTATTGTTCTATAAGAAACCACGAAGGACTTCAGAATAGCTTGGAAATACTTGCTTGAGCTGATGCTGAATGAAGGGAGCAGAACCAGAACATTATACATACTAGCACAACATAAGCTAATGATCAACTATTATGGACTTGATGATTTTTGCAGTACAATGATCAAAGATAATACTAATAGACTTGAGATGGAGATGTTGTCTTATGAATTATGTCATTTTTTGTCTCTTTTAATTTTTTCTTCCATTTGGATGTGATTCTTCTTTCACAACATGATTATTATGAATCTACATTTTTCATGATTATAGATATAGAACCCATGTTAGATTGATTTCTGTCAGAGAGAGAAGGGATGGAAAGGAGGGAGGGAGATAAATGTAAAAAAATGATTGTTGAAAATTACCATTATATGTAGTTGGAAAAAGAAAGAAACTTAACCATAGAAATTGTACAATCTCTCTACCTGCAACTGATCTACAGAGATTATCTTTGAACAATTATTATCTAAACTCTGTCTCTTCCTGGGAAGATGGACTCCTTGATGCCTCCTGTTCATTTTCTTCTTAATTTGTAATAACAAAGGGAGAGAGACATTTGTAGTCTTAATTTTAACTAGAAAGCAAGGTGACCCATATGAAACCTGAGCATTACCACTACATAGTTTTGAGGAATTATTATTACTTGATACTGGGGAAAAGTGCAATACTAAATTTAAAAAAAAGAATGCATGCCTAAAATCACTTCTATAGATTTATTTAGCTTCACCAACTCAATAGCTTTATCCTTTTATTTACACTTGTATATAGCCAAAGAAGATACATTTGAAAAGATTTCTGATATTACTGAGGAAAAAGTTTACAAGTTTAGACCATTTGAAGAAAACATTCAAAACGATATGAAATATCTTGACATTGATGGTGAGTACTTAACTCCCTTTTTAGGCTATTTAGTTAGAATACTTAAGAACAGCTCTTCTTTCTAATGGCAAAGCCAAAATCTCACCATTCTGGTGAGGACAAAAAGAGAGATAATAGGCTGATTGTAGAGGTGCTCATAACTGGTCCATGTTTCTTCTTCTAGATGGAGAATGGTAGGAAATAGCTTGGGGAAGCTCAAAAATCTGTAATGATTGAGAGTTCTATCAACTTCCCCAGAAAAGAATTAATGTAAATCTGGTATATTAAAATGCTTTTTTTGTTGTTCCACTAATCCTTATAGAGACCACTTATCTTTTTAAATCATCCTTAATGATTTCCCTCTAAGGTTTTTCTGTTTTGGTGTGCAATTCTGTGATGTTTTATACCAAATGACAACCACACAGAGTTCCTAAGGACATGAAATTTGCCATTAGTTGACTAGTTTGAGGTTATTTTGTTTCTTACATCACTTTAACTGGTATTAAACACCCCAAAATGCACTCCTAAATCCAGGATACTTTGATACTTGGAACATAGTGAGCATTTAATAAATTCTTTTTCAACCCTTCATTCAACTGGATCAATCAATGCATGGGAAAGTGTGGTGTAACACAAAAATTCTTAAGGCCCATCCAATAAATATGTGTAAAGAGAATATAGACATAAATAATATGCCACTCTTCAATTCTAAATTATCTATTCTAACCTATAAGGATATAACTATATATGCTCCTGGAAATTGATATAATTCTGTTGGAATTATACCCATCATGTATCTTGTTCTTTAGGTCCTATTTTCTTCATTCAGCATTCTTTTGTGCAGGTTTTAACAATTTCCTCTTGAATACTTCATGTATCTTTCCTTCCATGCTAACTTATTTTGTACAGAAAAGTTATAGCTATGATCTAATCAGGTTGCCCTAAGTTACCCCTTTTCCAGAATCCTCTACTTGCTACTGCCAGGTTTTCTATTCACTATTGGCAACTGTTAGATGAAGCAAGGTGATATGTATTCTACTTCTGATACTTGGTCAGGTTATCAATCTGGAATGACAGGGAAGATTCAAAGACCCTGAGAAAAGAACAGACTAGAAAGATTTCTCAAGTCTACATTGTGAGAGGATTGCAAGTGGAGTACCAAGAAGGAACACAAATACTCAGTGGTCAAATCACATAAATTATTATCTATGTGTCTATTATCACAGATATGTAAAAATGTTTGTAGCTTCACTGCCTTTCAGTCTTATAGGCAAACACAAGAGTTGATATGAAATACACACTAGAGAACCCAAATCAAGTGGGAGGGAACTCTAGAGGCAATAATCAATGAATTTCTGGACTGTAGTCTTCCTCTCTATATACACATTCAACCACAAGGGTATTTGTTAAAATGATTATGGTCTGTTAAACACAAATGTTTTTGTAAATTATTCACCTGATTGTTCACCATTGAGGGGAGGGAAATGGGAAGGGAGGGTGGAAGGAAATTATGTAACTTTAAAATGTGCATTTGTATATGCATGTAGATGAATATTGAAAAATGTTTATAACATGTATTTGGAAAAATAAAAAAATATCAATGAAAAAAATAAAATGATTATGATCAGGAGAATCTTGTATATCTCATATGTCTCATTTAGATAAGGCTTGTTTATAAAAATGAAGGAAGGAAGTATTGTTGGATAGAAGTCATGCTACATGGTGGAATTATGACATTCTAATAAAGCAGTCTAAATGTACTCCCTCTCTTAGTCATTTTCTCACCATTAACCAAACATCTCATCTCTGGGTTCATTCCTCAGCCCATCTTTCTGGCTACCTACTATTTGTTATGTCTTAAGAGTTCATAAATCCCTTCTGGGTTAGGATATTATTCATGGGGTCACAGTATTCCCAAAGAAAGGTGGCTTTCAAAAGCACTAATTCCCTCCCATCATTAAACCCCACCCTTCTCCTATTATAAGTGCATATGACTTCCTCCAAGAAAAATGCTCTTCAATAAGACGACCTGCTCTCTCCCCTTTTACTGAGACAGTCTCTTCCCATTTCGATCCCCTAGATTTAAATCTTTAATTTGTAGTCTTTCTTTTCTCCTATGCCTCCCCTTTTTTAAACATGTTAAGGGTACATCATTCATTCCCCTCTGACTTCCATCTTCCATTTCCCAGTTCTCTGTGTTTCTCCTACAAAAGACATAATCATTACCTAGAGGCGCTGTGGGGTTTATCTTTATTTTCATACTGCTGGTTGCATGACCCAGAAATCACTTAAGTATGTTTAGCAATTCACTCAGTTATGTTTGGTCTTGATGATCTCTGTTCTTATTTTTCTATCCCAAAAGAAAGAATGTGTCTTGTGTCTGTGTTGTTTCTGTGTTATGTCTGTCTGTCTCTCTCTGTGTCTGTCCCTCTATGATCTGTTTTTCTCTGTCTCTGTCTCTCCATCTCACCCTGTAGCTGTCTTTCTTTGATTCTCTGTGTCTCTATCTCTATCTCTCTGACTTTCTGTCTTTGTCTGTCTCTGTCTCTTTCCCTATCACTTTATCTCTCCCCTGTCCCTGTGTCTACCTATTTTTTCTTCCCATTCCATCCCTTCATTCTTTAATCTTAAAATATAGGGAATTTCATTTTATTGCATATTCTTCTTTTGTTATTTGCACTTCATTACAATTCTTGTATTGCTTTGTTTAGAAGTATTTGAAAATTTGGCAATCTACTTTAGTTTGTAGATTTTTTGATATACAGGAATTCTTCAAATTCCTCTTCTTTACTAAATATACCCCTCTTTTGGCTGGAGATTAAGCTCCCAATAGAAGGGTATGTATATCATTCTAGCTTCCAACTTGGTCTCTTTTGCTTTTCAGAATATGATATGCTTATAGTCTGGACTTGTTTTGAGGGCGGGAGTTCCTATTTGAATCTTTGGTATTTATGTCTTTCTGAAAATGTATCTTAACAATCACAGTTTTAAAAATAGGTATATCCCTAAGATTAGGCTACAAGATTACTTCAGGTTCCAAGTATTGAGGGACTCAGGTTCATATTTTACCTTAATTGTTGGAGAATAGACTTTTCTAAGTCCATTCTCACTATACTGAAATATCTGAATTTGGGGGGGGGTGTATTTTTTCACTTTTGAAAAGCAAGGACATGTAAATTTAAGGAAATTAGAAAAGAGTATCTCTAACTGAAAAGCCTAGAAACCAAGGTGAATATGAATTTCTGTCTTCCTTCTTTTTATTGATTATTTTCCTTTTTCTTACTCTTTCCTTCTTGCTCATTGTCTTTCCTTCCTTCTTCCTTCTTGTTAGAAAAGAAATCTTTAAAAGAAAAACAAAAGACTCCAGGGTGAATGACATAACTTAAAATTTTAATACATTCCTGAAGGGAAAATGTGATCATCAAAGACAGACATACACAGAGAAGCAAAAAGCAACTTTTATCTCTGCCTCTAAAACTCCAGTTTCCTTCCTTAGACCCTCATTGAACAGGGATTGTATAATTCCCAATTTCCCAGTCCACCTCTTGCATGTTACTACTTGATATATCCCCCCACCTTGATCATGCCACTATATACACTGTATGTTAGTATAACAAATCTTAAGCTCCTCCTGCGGTGGAAAAGTTAATATGCATAAACTTATTAAGTATGCTTAATGTACCCAAATTACCTCTGAGTAACTCATAGTTCTTCATTAATCTTCTTGACCTTTTGGAACTTTCTACCAGGATGTAAGTTAGTGAGTAAACTACCTTCTTTGTGGTTCACAAACTAACCATCTCCTCCTTCTTTTTATAGATGCACAAAATATTTCATTTCTTTCACCTCCTTTTCCCCTTTCATTTCTTTTCTTCCTTCCTTTCCTTCTGTTTCCACCCCTCTTTATTCCTTCCTTTTTTCTCCAGACCCATGAGTTCATTAATGTATGGACTTTCCCAGTAATAAAACTCCTCCTTCAAATTCAGAATGATACTTTCTCGGTAACTTCATAGTCTTAAATAGTTGCCTGCAGTACTGAGAGTAACTTGACAAGTATAACACAACTGGGATGGATCAGAGGCCAGTTGGACGTTTGGACTCCAAGGTCAGCTCTCTCTCAGTGGTCACTGGGTCACAGAATGCATAGAGGAGTTGGTATAAGATGACTAAAAATGTAAGAAGGGATCATATTATGAAGGATTTTAAAATTCAAACAGAGAATAATATATTTTATCCTGGAGGAAATAAATAGAGAATCATTGTAGTTTATTGAATAAAGGAATGACCTGGTCAAAACTGTTCTTTAGGAATATCACTTTGGTAGTTGAGTGTAGGATGGATTGAAGTTAGTAAAGACTTTGAGGCCAAGAGAACAGAAGTCTATGGCAATCATTTGGACTTGGACTAATGAGGGCTTACACCAGGATGGTGGCAGTGTTAGAGCATAGGAGGGGGCATGAGAGAGAAGTTATTACTGTAGAATCTATACGTCTTGGTTACAGATTGTATATGGAAAGTAAGAGAATAAGAAGTTGAAGATGACACCAAGTACAAACCTGAGTGACTGAAGTTGGTGGTACTTTCAACAGTTCTAAGGAAATTTATAAGAAGGAGGGTTTTGTTGGAAAGATTATTAGTTCTATTTTTGACACGTTGAGTATAAGATGTTTATAGGACATCTAATCTAAGATTGTCAATAGGCAATTGGAGAAAAGAATTTTGAAGACAACAGAGGAACTAGGGCTGGATAAATAGCTCTCAGAATCATCCCAATATAGATGATCATTGAATCCATGGGAACTGGTGAGATCACCAAATGAAATAATGTAGAGAGAGAAGGTAAAAGAATCCAGGACAGAGCTTGGTGATGCCCAGGTTTAGAAGATATAACCTAGAAGGTGTGTCAGAGAGGTAGGAAGAAAACCAGAGAACCAAGAAAACAAAGTGTCATAAAAATCTAGAGAGAAGAGAATTGTCAAGGTGGAGAGGGTGATTAATAGTGCCAAAGATTACAGAAAGGTCAAAAAGTATAAAGATTTGAGAACAGTCAATTCAGAAATCATTTGTAACTTTGGAGAAAGAACTGAATGATGAGTTCAGAAGCCAGACTGGCGAGGTAAGTTTAAGGTAAGGTGAGAAATTGAGAGAAAAGGAAATGGAGGCATTGATCATAGACTATCTTCCCAGGAATTTTAGTCAGGAATGAATAATGATTAATATTTATATAGCACTTAGACTGAGTCAGGCACTCTGCTAATCACCATACAATTACTATGCCATTTGATCCTCACATAACCCTAGGAAGCAGGTACTATTATTGTCTCCATTTTACAGAGGAGGAAACACAAACAAAAAGAAGGTTAAATGAGTTCCCTGGAGTCTCAGTCAAAGAGACTCAGGTCTTCCTGTTTCCAGGCTCAAAAATCTATCCACTGTGCCTCCTAGCTGCCCCTAGAAAGAAAAAGAGTTCAGCAAGGATGGATGGGGATGGAGTGAGGGTTCTTTGAAGAATGGGGAATCATAGTCAGGTTTGTAGGCAGCAGGAAAAAAGCCAGCAGATAGAAATTACAGTTGAGTGAGAAAGTAAGGCTGATAGAAGGGATAATATGCTGGAGAATCAATCAATAAAAATGTATTAAATATCTCTATGTGCCAGAAATTGTATGCTAAGCACTGAAGATACCAAAAGAGACAAAAGATAGCCACTAGCCTCAAAGAACTCAAAATCTAATAGGGTTAGGGGTATGTTTTACATGATTCTACATGTATAATCGCTAATATATTATTTACCTTCTCAGCATGTTGAGGAAGATTGAAGAGTGGGAAGGAGAAAGAAAATCTAGATCTCAAAATTTAAAAAGAAAAGAACATTAAAAAATAAACTATTTTTAAAAAGTAATCTAATGGGGAGAAAACAAAAAAATATACTAGTTACAGATATAAGATAAATGAAAAATATTTGACAGAAGAAAAGCACTAGAGATTGAGAAAGGCCCTTTGTGAATGGCCTCAATTGTTTTTACAAAATTTGAGGGAAGGAACAGAAGAAAGTGCTCCATAGAGAGAAAATAAAACAACTCAGCACTGGGCTATTGCACCATGTATGAGTCTGGTAACTTGTAGGTCACTACAAATTAACAGAAATCTTTTTATGGCATTCACTTTAAAATTAGGTGATATGGATTATTGATCATTGACTGTCAAGAAAACAGGGCTTCTTGAATCAAATGAGATAATATACATAATATGTTTTGTGAACTTTAATTTCTATGTAGTGGTTTTTCAATACCATCTGGCTCTTCATTACTCTATTTGGGGTTTTCTTGGCAAAAAATATTGCAGTAGTTTGCCATATCCTTCTCCAGCCCGTTTTACAGATGAGGAAACTGAGACAAACAGGATTAAGTGATTTGCCCAGGGTCATCTTGTAACTATCAGACCAGATTTGAACTTAGGAAAATGAGTTCCTGACTTAAGGCCTAGCACTCTATTCACTGGACCACTCAGTTGCCCCTATGTGAACCTTAAAGTGCTGTATAATACTGGTTATTATTATCAGTCTTTATCATAATTAAATGTGGCATGTCCAGGGCATTTTTGACTACTAATTCGGATAGTTGACAGAATGTTGTTCTTAGAGTCAGGAAGATCTGAACTTCAATCCTGCCTCAAACTCATAGTAGCTGTGTGATCTAACCTCTCTTAGTCTCAGTATTCTCATCCACAAAATGTGTCAAAAGGATTGTGTTAGAATTAAATAAGATCATATGTATAAAGTGTTTTGCAAACCATAAAACTTTGCTCTACCTTCAATATTCATGCATCTTTCCAAATGTAAGTTTTTTTATTATGAAAAGTAGAAATATGTGGAATATTTAAAATTTCATAGACTTCTTCCTAGAGAAATGATTATAGTTTCTTTATAGACATTTTTATATTTCTTTAGGGTTCTAAACTTTTAAATTTTATTTTATGTGCATGTAGAAATAAAAATTACCCTCAAGGTCGATGACAACAAAGTCAATGTTAACGATATTGTACCTATAATGCAAAATTTGGGAGTTGAAGTAAGTGATGAAGAACTAAAAGAAATATTGGAATCTCTTCCAACTGATGGTGAGCATTTCCAATTTCTATTAGACTATTTATTCAGATTATAATGGGTTCTTTCTAGTGACATCACTTAAAACCAGTCGTGCCAACAAGGCTAAGAATGGGTCATTGGATTGGATAAGTTAAGGAATAAACATGATACTTTATCATTGATTTAAATGAAGGCATGCTTATCATTTTAATTTAGGTGATAATACAACAGACAACAGAAAGACTTAATGGGAAAGATATAGCCAACTCTAAGAAAATGAAGTTAAATTAGGTTAAATGTAAATAAAGTCCTACATTTGAATAGAAAGATATGGACTTAAAACTGTGATAGGAAAAATTCATGGGGTTTAATGTGAACTTCCTCCTTCATTTCATGGAATGATTGAGTTTAATGATATCAAAATATCATTTGGACATCATTATCATAAAATTCTTAATGTAGGCTGAGGAAATGTAGACAGAAGACTTCAAACTTGAATCTAGAATTCATAGTGAGCCAATAGATAAAATGAATAACTATAAATGCTTTGGTCCTATCCCCCTGCCCCCCCATAAAACATATAAAGTATAAAAATAACAATGAATAAATATTGTTGTTGAGTTCAAGAAAACCCATTTAAGCTTTTCTTGGCAAAGATACTAGAGTGATTTTCCATTTCCTTCTCCAGTTCCTTATACAGACAAAGAAACTGAGGCACTCAGGATTAGGTTACTTGACCAGGGTCACACAACCACTAAGTATATGAGGGAAGATTTGGTATCACAAGGATGAAACTTCCTGACTCTAAGCCTGGCTCTCTCTCTATTGTGCCACTTACTGCTAGCATCCTAAAATGAAAACTGAATGGGACTACCACATTTAAATCAATTAACAACTCTGCAATACACATTGTAATGTAAATTTCCTAAACTACATATTTGAGAAGTAGGCAAATAAAAATTCATATAATATCAAGACCCATAATTATTAAGGAAACTATAAAAATGATTAATACTTACTCCCCCAAAAGGAGGAAGAGAATTGATAGTTATTCTCAGAGTATATGAGAAACAAGTCAAAATTCTAGAGAAATACTTTTAGAAAAAGTAAATATTACCTCACTGGGCAATTGTCAAAACTGAAAACAGGCACACATCATTGGATTTGTCCATACTGGCTAAAGGTGGTTTACCTCTGAATGATTACTATGAAACTTATAAGATCCAAAAATGAAATTAAAAAATTTCCCATGAATAAGTTCTACATAAATGCAACCAACAATGAATCAACAAAGAATCACAGAACAAATGGCAGAGTCATGAGGACTTATTTATAGAAATGAAGAAATTTATGATAGCATTTTAAGATGAAGTCATTGCCAACAGAAATCATAAAAGTATTATCCTTAGGGGTCCTGAAACTTAATGATTTAAATATATTTTGCAAGCAAATTATGGGAACTGTGAAACTCATCACTTCAAATTTTAAAACTTCAGCACCTACTAAATACTTTGTGAGACATGACCTGGTAGCTAGAATTATGCATCAGAAACTTGTTATCTTTCAAGGACTGACAGATAACAAATCTCCACACTACAAACCTACCTCAAAGTATCCTGTAGCACTCTCTGAACATCAACCAATAAATGATACTAGAATCTACTCCGAGTTCCCATAAATTGTACTGGAATCAAAATCAACATTGAAGATTGACTTGTTATCCGCAATCTCCCAGGCATAACATTTGTCACAAATAAAATTCAACAAAGGTAGATTGAGATATGTTTTCTCTGGGCAAAGTAATAGTTTATTCACAGTGAGGCTGCCTGTTCATAAAGCTGGCTGCCTCAGTTTAAGCCAAAGTTCCTGAGCAGAAGGACAGCTCCCCTTTTATAGTTTTTAGGAAGTACAGGCCAAAAAACAAGACTTCATAGGGAAAGAAAAATACAATTGGTTGATGGCATCATGGAGGTTAAGACAATATGATTGCTTACAGAACTGAGGTTGTAGAGGATAATATGATTAAATGGAAATTGGGAATGAGGGACTAGCAACAGCTCCTTTCCTTCCCCTATGACTAAGGAAAGTTCATTGCTTGAGTCTACCTGCAAAATTAAAGATAGTGAACTAGACTTTTTTTGAATAGAAAACCTTGAAGGATAGCTTGGGCATGTAAAGATACTAGACCAGATTTCCTGGTGTCCACCTTCATCCCCCATGGATAAAGACTTACCTAAGACAGTATTTAAAGCATTACTTAAGATAAGAATAAAACAGTGATTAGCTGAATAAGTGAGTTTCTAAATTTAACTCTTTACAAGCCAGCTGACTAAGTTCAGAGAAAGAAGAATCACGAGTTAGGTAGTTATAGGACAAAATCATTAAGTTGTAAATTTTTATTATTGTTCAGTCATTTTAGTGTCCAGCTTTTCATGGCCCCATGTGGGGTTTTCATGACAAAGATACTAGAGTGGTTTGCCATTTCCTTCTCCAACTCATTTCACAGATAAGGAAATTGAGGGAAACAAGATTAAGTGATTTGCTCAGATTCCTACAGCTAAGTCAGTTTCTGAGGCTGCATTTGAACTCAGGTCTTCCTGACTCCAGGACCAGTGTTCTATCCACTGAATCACCTAATTGAATCAAATGGTAAATTGGGTCAATTAAAAATGATGTAGAATCAATTTAATATTTTCACATTGATCCATAAAACTCAAAAATAATTTAAACTGATTTTGCTACACTCAATTGATAGATCTCCAAATTACATGGGAAGGGGGGGAGGAACTTTCAAAATATAGAAACTGGTCAAGATCAAAATCATGTTGAAATAGTAAATGTATATGATCCCTGTTGTCTTATCTGCAATAAAAGAAGACTAATTATGTACCTATATTGGATGAGCTTAGATTTTAGTACACTTAAATACTTACTCAACCAATATCTACTATGTGCTTGGCACATTGTACAAAAAGAAGTTATTTTTATCCACCTGTACAGTCTATAGGACATAAAATGCTAGATAATAATTGTGTTAGACTAACATCATTCTGGATTGCTTCTAGCTTAGAATTATTGAAAAGAGAATTAGAATAATTAGATGATGATGATGATGTTGATGATTATGATAGTGATTAAACACTTATTAAGAGACAGCCTCAGACACTTAATATTTACTTAGCTGTGTGACCTTGGACAAGTCACTTAACCCTATTGAATTGCCCCAAAAAACCCGCTTATTAAGCACTGTACTTAGTGCTGGGGATATAAAAAGAAGCAAAGTCCTTGTCCTTAAGGGGTTTATAATCTAATAAATATTATGATGATAGCATCAACAACAATGTCCCTAAAAGTCCAATCTTTCATTCATGTTGTATGTACAGGTCAGAGAGCAACAAGCAACATAGTAATAGAATGACAACAGGGATGAACTTGAATAGAGACTTTGTATGACCTGACATCTCCACAAAATCTATGAAATACTGGAAGAAATCCTAAAACATTAACAGAATTTATTGCTAGTTTGAGTCAGCAGTGTTATAAAAATAGCTCTATGAATCTAAAAAACTAGAGAAACTTAAACTGGTCATACACAAAAACATCATGATTATCATCTTGTAGGGAAAGTGATAAACTTTTGCCTTTTTTAATATCAAAAGAAGGCAAGATACAGCAGAATGTTCTAATACCCTACCTGATAAAATGTTTCTAATATGATGCTGATCACTTAAGTAGACAAGCTGTAAATATCATGAAATGAACTGAAGATTATGAGTTGATACTATATTCTAAAAAAAATTCAAAGCAGATCATTCTAAGTGTAGTCTTGGGCTTCATACTACTCTTTGTCAATGGTACCATCAACTCTAATTAATTTAACAATGTATTTCAGCCCAGCATAGGGTGAGCATAATATAACCATCATTTGCATAGCATTTTATATTCATATAATGCTTTACATATGTTTTCTCATTTAATCTTGAGAATAACCCTGTGAGGCAGGTGCTATTATTGTTCCCATTTTATAGATAAGGGAAGTAAGACTGGGAAAGGTTTAGTGACTGCCCAAGATTGCATGAACAGTGTGTATCAGAGAAGTCTCACCCCTTATCAAATACTTATCATGACTACTGTGGAATGAAAAATTTCTAAATATGTGACCTTTGAAATAAAAACCTCATGGGAACAGGATGAAATACAAATTATTCCCATGATTCATCCTATTTGCTACTGGAGTTGGTACTAATTTTACTTTCAGAGAGCTTAAAAATGTTCTATGTAGTTGCAAATGGCAATTATTCCATCCATCTAGACAACTGAACACAGAACTTAAAAAAATTTTTTAAATAAAATAAAAATGTCCCAGGATTATTTTTATCCAAATGCCATGAAACAGAATGTGAAGAATGATTTAACAAAAATAACAATAACAATCAATTTAAATCATGAAATGTTTTACATGATTGCAGATATGTAACATCAAATTGTTTACTATCTGAGAGAGGGGAGAATGAGTGGAAGGAAGAGTAGAATTTGGAACTCAAAATTTTAAAAAATAAATCTTCAAACTGTATAATTTGGAAAAATAAATATTATTCAACAACAAAAAATAAAATCATATAATCTCACCAACTTCAAAAACTCACTGCTGGAGAATTAGAAATTATTTGTGTTATTATATAAATTGGTTGGTCATATAAGGAGGCCTGGATGGGTTGCTCCCTGGATCATTAGAGGACTAAGGATGTATTCACATCAATCAAATCCTAGATTCATCAAAATATAAAAAAAATCAAATATTAAACAAATATGACAAATCAAAAAGGGAGGGAGGGAGAAGTTAGATCCACTGTGGAAGTATCATAGATAATTATGAGACTGACTTTATAGGTTCATCTCTTCAGTGGAAAATCAATTATATTTTCCCTTTCTGTAGAAAATGGAAGAGTTAATCTGAGGGATTTTGTTAAGGAATTGTGTATAATTAGAAATCGCCATGATCTCCTTGGTAAGTATCTAATCTACCTAAGTATTCAAAATGGGATAAATGAAATTTTTCGTACCTACTTTTAATATGCATGACCACAGCTGCTTATGGGGATTCTACCAAAACTCCATATTCAATTTAATACAACAACAAACAGTTAATATCTATTATGTGATTAATCTCACTTTTGGCCCTTTTAATATGGGAAGATTGTCTTAAATGTGTAACTGGGAATTTCTATTGCTTTTTTGTGTTATGGTACTGATCTTTTATGCATTTATCCAATTAATCAATTTTTATCAAGCACTGGTACAATCTAAAAGTCATTTTTAGGGCCTGTCTGGCATGTACAATTTTATAAGATTTTGCTCTAGTCTTCAAATAACTTAAAATCTAGCAGGGAATACAGGACAAACTTAAAATTAAAAGAAAAGTTAAATAGCTCTACAAGGTAACAGTTGGAGCTCTTACATTATAGTAAATGGTTAATTGCCCATCAGCTGATGATTTAGGAATTAAATTAATTCTTGTGAATTAGAAAAAAGGAGTTTGGGGTTAGAATGATTTGGGGAGATTTCATGTAAGAAAGAAATAAAGACAAAGAGGACTTTTTATTCTGTTTTGTTTTTGCAAGGCAATGGAGTCAAGTAACTTGCCCATGGTCACACTGTTAGATAATTATTAAGTGTCTGAAATCAAATTTGAACTCAGGTCATTCTGACTCCAGGGCTGGTGCTCAATCCACTGCACCATCTAACTGCACCCTGAGTAAGACTTTGAAAGGTAGAACTGGTCAGTTAATAAAAAATTTATTAAGTACCTACTGGATGCCAGTCACTGTGCTAAGTGCTAGGGATACATTTATCAAAAGACAGTCCTTGCTCTGAAGGATCTCACAGTCTTGTGGGCAGATGATATGTAAACAACTGTGGTACTAATAAACAATATACAAGATAAATTGGAAATAATCAATCAAGATGAAGCACTATGGTTAGTGGGATCAGGAAAAATTTAATGTAGGTGGTGGGATTTTATCTATTACTTTAAGGAAGCTAAGGAAGTCCAGAGGCAGAAATAAAGAAGGAAAGCATTTCAGGTATGAGGGACAGTCAGTAAAAATACTGTCAAATCCTTTATAGATTCTCAACCTGGAGGGATGTTTAATGCTAATTCTGTATCTCAGATTAGGATGCTCCTAAGAAAGTTAAAATGTCTCCTTGAAACCTGCTCACTACCATCACTACCACCATTGTATTAAGCACAGTATTGAATACTATAACTTCATTTATATGGTGATTCCCTTCAAAATTATAGACTATCACTTCAGCTCATTTTATGTGCTTATATTTCTCATAAGTTTGCTATAGTGATCCACAGTCTTTAATTTTCAGACCCATGTCCAAATCAATATTTATGCTAAATTATATGACACTAAATAAAATTTCACTATTATAAGTAGTCAGAAATTTCTGGAATTTATGCATTTGAGTAATGTCTCATTTATACCTAAATTAACTTTTTTGTAGGAATATCAGAATGCACTAAGGAAAAGTTATCTAAGACTTTCTTAAGGGGGTCCAAATAGGGAATAATATCAGTAATAATTGAATTTAAGGATTTAGTACAACACTTGAGGGGTGGAGAGTTGAGGGTGTTCATGACAAGTGGTACAGAAGCATTCAAAATATTAATTTTCTGAGGTTAGGAAGTAAGGATTAAGGGTTTAGCTGCTTCTGGGAGAGTTGAGGGAAGTAGTGGTTATAACAATATACTAAAGAATTTCTTACTATGAAATGATGGGTAATTTTGTGAGCTGAAATTTGTAGTGATAAGGAAAAACTTAGTCTCAAGTTCTTTGTATTATGCACTGCCTATTTTCTTTATGTCCAGACTTTTTTTTCTTGTGATACTATATACAATAGAAATAATATGAAAATAAAAGGATAGAAAGCACAATATCTCTGTACTGCACTTCCTTTCAACAAGGAAGAAATCTGGTATGGACAAAGTACAACCACTTATTTTTCCTTCTGTTTCTCCATTTTATTCTTTTGAACATCTTAGAGAAAGCCTAATCAATAATTGCTCTCTTGAGTCATTAGTGTTTCCGACTTGTGTCATTAGTGTACAATGAATGGTTCAATAGGAAGGATATGGAGGCATTCATTTTTCCACATGGTCCCTGACCGGAGTGAACTTTAATCTCTTTTTTCCCCATTTTTGCAGATGAAAAGATGCCTTTACAGCAGAAAATTGACTCATTGAAGGCAATCATACCAAAAATTGGAGGTAAGTATAGTTCTAGTACTAGGTGACTCTTGTTCAAATAGTTCAAATAGGACTAGAGTCACAAAATTACAAGACTCTAAGTGTTGGAAGAAGAACTCAGAGGCTATTTAGGTGCTATATTTGCTAATTTGGCCAGGAATCTGTTCCGTAACTTCTTCAGGGAATAGTTATCCACCTTGTGCTTGAAGCCCTCTAATATAGAGGGACCCACTCTCTTCCACCTCCCAGCACACATTTCATTTTGGGTCAAATCTAATTTATATATCTATACATCCATATATTGTTGTTTCCTTTCAGTCATGTCTGACTCTTCCTGACCCCATTGAGATTTTCTTGGCAAAGATACTGGAGTGGTTTGCCATTTTCTTCTTCAGCTCATTTTACAGATGAGGCAACTGAGCCAAAAAGGGGAAAGTGACTCGCACTGGGTCATGCATCTATTAGGTGTCTGAGACCAGATTTGAACTTCCAAAAATGAGTCTTCCTGACTCTAGACCCAGCACGCTATACACCATGCCACCTATCAATATTTACACAGAAATTTATGTATGTGTGTGTATATATATATATATATATATATATACAGCAATAGATTGAATCATATAGGTATATTATTCAGATGTATTTGAATTAGATCTAATTCTAATATGTATATATACATATATGATCATTTATAGAGTCAGATCTATGTGTTTTTACACTTTGTTTTCATTTTGAGTTTTTTGTCATATGTGATTTAAGATCATGGTCTAAACCAAGAGTTCTTGACACCTAGAGGACCCATGGATGGGTTTCAGAGAGTATACCAACTTGGCTGAGAAGAAAATTATATTTATTTTTCTTAACTTCCAATTCAAACTGAATGTTTCCTCAATTATGAATTTAAAACACCAATGTTATTCTGAGAAGGCTTTACCTGGCGGACAGAGGGGCCCATAGCACAAAAATGTTAAAAAATTTCTGCCAAATTTTCCAGTTTTACTAGCAATTCTTGACAAATATGAAATAACTCTCCATGAGATTTATTTGTGGGTTTGTTTAACCCCTGGATTATTGAGTTCAATCATTTCTGACTGTTCCTTATCGCCTCTCTTCTACTGAGCAACTTTTCTATGCCTGTACCAAATAATTTTGATTATTACTCTATAGTATAATGAAATTTACAATTGCTATGATTCCTTTGTACATACTTTCTATCGTTTCTCCTGACATTCCAAATGTTTTGTCTTCCAAAAAATTTTTGATATTATTTTGCCTATCCCTACAGAGCATTATTGAATCTTGTTGATGGACAGTCTCGTCTTTTCACTATATCACTCAGATACTCTACTTTTCATCAGGAATAATTTTGCTTGATCCTAGAAAGCTGCTAGGAGGGGACAAATTCTACAGATTTTCTATATTCTCTCTTCCCTCCCCAGCCACTATCACTTCTTTATGTACAGATTTTCCAAGACTCAGCATAAATGATACACCCTGCACAAGGCCTTCTTTATCTCCTCCCTACAAAAAAATTAATTGCTTTCTACTTACTTATTTGCAGTAGAATGTAAGCTCTTTGAAGTCAGGAAATATTTTAATTTTTCTCTTTTTTGTCCCCAGTGCTAAGCATAGTTCTTGGTGAATTATTAGCACTTAATAAAAGATTGCTGAATTATTGAATTGAATAGAACATGGGATTGATCATGTCTCTAATTATTTTTTCTTTCTCTAAGGTATGAAGCCTGATATTCAAGAAATCCTGGGTAGCAAGAAAGTGGATATCACTGAAATAAAGCTTCCAGAGGTTCCAAAATATTTTTCATCTGAAAGTGAGTATAGCATACTAGGGTCTTATGGGATAGAGGGGAAAATACTGAGCTTAAGTGTCAGGAAGATCTTATTTCAAATCCTGCCTTTGACAACTTGCTAATTATGAGATTTTATGTAAATTATTTAAACTCTCTCACCCTCAGTTTCTTCACCTATAAAATGGGGCTAATGAAACCCACAGTACTGACAACCTTACAAGTTTGGCATGTTTATAAAAACCAAACAGTATTAAACTAAGGGAGGGTTAACTTTCAGTGTTTGTCTTAATAAGATTGAATTAAGCTAACGTGTTAGGGATCAGTCAAAAAATGGGATTTTGGAGAAGCGCATTTATACAATTATACAAATCAGAAGGTGGAATCTGATAAAATTGTTCTAATATTTGTCCATCAAAGGAGTAACCCTCAGTTCAGTATGTTGCTTCATATCATGTTCCTTAGAGGTGGAGAGCTATTCTCAGAAATTCCAATAATTCAGGACTTTCTCCCTCCAAGATGTCAGCACCATTGGTGACTGTTAATGTAATGGTAAATATGAGAGAGAAAAACAAACATGTTTTAGATGATATTATCAGTATTCACCACTCAGGCAAAGGTTTTTTTGTTTTTTTGTTTTTTTGTTTGTTTGTTTGTTTTTTGTTTTTTTTTTACTTTTTGCAAGGCAATGGGGTTAAGTGGCTTGCCCAAGGTCACATGGCTAGGTAATTATTAAGTGTCTGAGGCTGGATTTGAATTCAGGTACTCCTGACTCCAAGGCCAGTGCTCTATCCACTGCACCACCTAGCCACCCCCTGGGCAAGGGTTTTTAACCTCATTTTCTATCATGCACATGTTTAACAATTTGATGAAGTCCCTGCTTGGACCTTCTCAGAATGATGTTTTAAAAATATGTAAAATAAAATACATACAAAATATTTTTAAAAGAAATCCAGTAAACCTTAGTTTAAGAACTTCTTCATGGAGTTATTGTTAGGTTTAAATGAGATTATGCTTTTTAAGAAAGTCCTTTGTAAAGTTTTAATCCTTTATATATGTCAACCATTATGCTTAAAGTCCTTCAAGGCTGAAGTTTTTTGACACAATTTCAGGATCCAGAGGATGCTATTTATTGTCCCATCCTATTCCTACTTGACTTTTTTTTTTCTGCAAAGTCTCTATATTTGAAAAGCTTTTAATTCCATGTGGTTTGGAAATAATGAATATTTGTTATATTGTATTGTTGAGTTTGTTTACATGTTTGTCCATTTGGGATTTTCTTGGCAAAGATAGTGGAGTGGCTTCTTCAGTTCATTTTACAGATGTGAAAAGTGAGGCAAAGAATTAAGTGACTGGCCCAGGGACACACAGCTATTTAGTGTCTGAGGTTAGATTTGAACTGAGGTCTTTCTGATTCCAGACCTGGTGTTCTATCCATTGGGCAATCTAGCTAACTGAATATTAGATATACTCATATCTATTTAAAATGTTATTCCTGAGTTTTGTGAATCACATTGATTCAACCCTGTTATATCCTGTAGGTTTAGGGTAACAGTGTCTGTCTATGATAATTATCCACTTCTAATACAGATTATTGATTAAATTCTCAAAGATATTTTGAGGTTTGTGTTTGTAGCATAGAAACATGTAGATTCTCCTCTATTTAGGAAAGATAATGAGCTTCTCATGTATAATTTTCTCTACCTCAGTGAATGACTGGATACAGGTAGATACAGGTTATATCTTTGTTAGTGAACCCTCTATTTCCCCTTCTGCCAGAAAGACTAAGATCCCAGAAGTTTCTGGAAGAGTTGAATATAATTTAACCCAGAAATCATAGGAGCATTGGTATCTTAAATTTGGTATTGAGGAAGCTGGGAAGGAAAAAGAGCCAGAGTGTATTCATCTTTCCTAAGCCAGTTTAGAGAGATGCATTTTGCTCTGAGCAGCCACCTGCTAGCAGGTTGCAATGTGACTGTTGTGCGGAGAAGGAGCTAAAGAGAAAGCAAGTGGGAGCTAACTGAGTGAGATGAGACAGAACAGGACCCAAGACTTTTCTCTAGCTTCTTTTTGAAGGGGAGCAGGGAATAAAAAAAGAATCAGACATATAAAAACCTAACACAAGAATTTTTTTTATTTTTTTATTTTAATCAAATCTACTACAACTTTTCGTACGCAAATGTACTTTAGATGCTGCTAAATACAAGCGGGTATTATAATTTTACTTTGAAATAAAACTTCCCACCTACTATTTCTAATATGTGCAGATGGACATAGTTTGAGCCTTTAAAACATTCTTAAATTTCAGTTCTCTTAACAGTTCAAACATTTCAGTATATTTCAGTATATTCTCTGTTTGGGAGAGAAGAGTTGAAGGAGAGAAACTTCTATCTTGTCCCAATTACAACTGCCTAGCAGTTAGTAATGAACTATTTCCACCATTGCTTATTGCTCAGGCTATGAATGGAAATGTGGTAGCCCCAAAGGAAAGGTCTTTAAGGAAATGATAATAGGAAAAGTCTCTTAATGCAACCTAAACTTAAAGCACCCTTTCCCAAGGATGCCCATTCACCATCACTGGGAAGTGGAAGCAAGCATAAGGATCATCAATGAAGAGTACACATGTAGAGATTCCATGTGCTTGGATAGCTACATGGGAGAACTTCTCACACTACAGCCTTACCAATATCCCAGTCCTTAGGCCTCCTCCATATATCCAATAGATTTGTTGCTCTCCAGATTTCCCATGTTCTTTGTGGTGACTTATGGGTACATAGTTTTAAATCTTGATTATTTCATGGTGGTTGCTGGTCATAATTGTCCCTTTCCATCTGCTTTATTTTTTTTTAATTTATTTTTATTGAAGATATTATTTGAGTTTTACAATTTACCCCCAATCTTGCGTCCTTCCCCCCACCCCCACTGCACAGATAGCACTCCATCAGTCTTTACTTTGTTTCCATGTTCTACCTTGATCCAAATTGGGTGTGATGAGAGAGAAATCATATCCTTAAAGAGAAAGGAATTCTCAGAGGTAACAAGATCAGAAAATAAGATATCTTTTTTTTTCTAAATTAAAGGGAATAGTCCTTGTACATTGTTCAAACTCCAAAGCTCCTTATCTGGATACAGATGGTACTTTCCTTTGCAGACAGCCCAAAATTGTTCCCAATTGTTGCACTGATGGAATGAGCAAGTCCTTCAAGGTTGAATATTACTACCATGTTGCTGTTAGGGTGTACAGTGTTTTTCTGGTTCTGCTCATCTCACTCAGCATCAGTTCATCCAAATCCTTCCAGGTTTCCCTGAAATCCTGTCACTCCTGGTTTCTAATAGAACAATAGTGTTCCATGACATACATATACCACAGTTTGCTAAGCCATTCCCCAATTGAAGGACATTTACAGGATTTCCAATTCTTTGCCACCACAAACAGGGCTACTATAAATATTTTTGTAATGTTTTTACCCTTTTTCCTCATCTCTTCAGGGTATATACCCAGTAGTGGTATTGCTGGGTCAAAGGGTATGCACATTTTTGTTGCCCTTTGGGCATAGTTCCAAATAGCTCTCCAGAAGGGTTGGATGAGTTCACAGCTCCATCAACAGTGTAATAGTGTCCCAGATTTCCCACATCCCTTCCAACAGAGATCATTATCCTTCCTAGTCATACTGGTCAATCTGAGAGGTGTGAGGTGGTACCTCAGAGAAGCTTTAATTTGCATTTCTCTAATAATTAATGATTTAGAGCATTTTTTCATATGTCTATGGATTGCTTTGATCTCCTCATCTGTAAATTGCCTTTTCATATCCTTTGACCATATGTCAATTGGGGAATGGCTTTTTGTTTTAAAAATATGACTCAGTTCTCTGTATATTTTAGAAATGAGTCCTTTGTCAGAATCATTAGTTGTAAACATTCTTCCCCAATTTACTACATTTCTTTTGATCTTGATTACATTGGTTTTATTTGTTCAAAAGCTTTTAAATTTAATGTAATCTAAATCATCTAATTGGTTTTTGGTATTCTCCAACTCTTCCTTAGTCACAAACTGTTCCCCTTTCCATAGATCTGACAGGTAGACTAGTTCTTGATCTTCTAATTTGCTTATAGTATTGTTTTTTATGTCTATACCCTGTAACCATTTGGATCTTATCTTGGTAAAGGGTGTGAGGTATTGGTCTAATCTAAGTTTCTTCCATACTGACTTCCAATTATCCCAACAGTTTTTATCAAAGTGGGAGTTTTTATCCCAATGGCCAGACTCTTTGGGTTTATCAAACAGCAGATTACTATAATCCTCTCCTGCTTTTACACCTAGTCTATTCCACTGGTCCACCACTCTATTTCTTAGCCAATACCAAACAATTTTGATGACTGATGCTTTAGAATATAATTTTAGATCGGGTAGTACCAAGCCACCTTCGTTTGCACTTTTTTCATTAAGCTCCTGGCAATTCTTGACTTTTTATTTCTCCATATGAATTTACTTACAATTTTTTCTAGCTCATTAAAGTAATTTTTTGGAATTTTTATTGGTAGGGCACTAAACAGATAGTTTAGTTTTGGTAGAATTGTCATTTTTATTATATTAGCTCTACCTATCCATGAGCAGTTGATATTTGCCCAGTTATTTAGATCTGATTTAATTTGTGTGAGAAGTGTTTTATAATTGTTTTCAAAAAGATTCTGAGTCTGTCTTGGCAAATAGACTCCCAAATATTTTACACTGTCTGATGTTACTTTGAATGGGATTCTCTTTCTAGCTCTTCCTGCTGTTTCTTGCCAGACATATATAGAAAAGTTGAGGATTCATGAGGGTTTATTTTATAACCTGCAACTTTGCTAAAATTGCTAATTGTTTCCAGTAGTTTTTTAGATTTCTTGGGATTCTCTAGGTAGACTATCATGTCATCTGCTAAGAGTGAGAGTTTTGACTCTTCCTTCCCAATTCTAATTCATTTTCTTTTTCTTCTCTAATTGCTGATGCTAACATTTCTAATACAATATTGAATAGTAGTGGTGATAATTGGCACCCTTGTTGCACCCCTGATCTTATTGGGAATGCCTCTAGCCTCTCCCCATTGAATATAATGCTTGTTGATGGTTTCAGATAGATACTGCTAATTATTTTAAGGAACAGTCCATTTATTCCGATACTCTCTAGTGATTTCAATAGTAATGGATGCTGTATTTTGTCAAAAGCTTTTTTCAGCATCTATTGATATGATCATATGATTTCTGATAGGTTTGTTGTTGATATAATTGAGTATGCTAACAGTTTTCCTAATATTGAACCAACCCTGCATTCCTGGAATAAATCCTGCTTGATCATAATGTATTATCCTAGTGATCACTTGTTGTGGTCATTTTGCTAAGATTTTATTTAGGATTTTTGCATCTATATTCATCAGGGAAATAGGTCTATAATTTTCTTTCTCTGTTTTAACTCTTCCTGGTTTAGGTAACAGTACCATATTTCATAGAAAGAGTTAGGCAGAGTTCCATCTTTCCCTATGTTTCCAAAGGGTTTATATGGGATTGGAACCAATTGTTCCTTAAATGTTTGGTAGAATTCACTTGTGAATCCATCAGGCCCTGGAGATTTTTTTTTAGGGAGTTCAATAATGGCTTGTTGAATTTCTTTTTCTGAGATAGGGTTGTTTAGGTATTTAATCTCTTCTTCATTTAACCTGAGCAACTTATATTTTTGTAAATATTCATCCATTTCACTTAGATTATCAAATTTATTGGCATAGAGTTGGGCAAAATAATTTTGAATTATTACTTTAATTTCCTCCTCATTGGTGGTGAGTTCGCCTTTTTCATTTAAAATACTAGCAATTTGGTTTTCTTCTTTCTTTTTTTCAATCAAATTGACCAGAAGTTTATCAATTTTATTGGTTTTTTCATAATACCAATATTTGGTTTTATTTATTAATTCAATAGTTTTTTTTGCTTTAGATTTTATTAATTTCTCCTTTAATTTTTAGAATTTCTAATTTGTTATTTGATTGGAGATTTTTGATTTGTTCTTTCTCTAATTTTTTTAGTTGTATGTTTAGTTCATTGGTTTCCTCTTTCTCCAATTTATTCATGTAAGCATTTAGAGCTATAATATATCCCCTGAGAGTTGCTTTGAATGAATCTCATAGGTCTTGGTATGTTGTTGTTTCATTATTATCATTATGTGGCATAAAATGGTTAATTCTTTCTATAATTTATTTTTTGGTCCACTCATTTTTAAAATGAGGTTATTCAGTTTCCAATTTGTTCTGGGTCTATATCTCCTTGGCCCAGTATTGCCTATGACTTTTATTGCATTGTGATCTGAGAAAGATGTATTCACTATTTCTGCCTTTCTGCAGTTGATCATTAGGTTTTTATGTCATAGTACATGGTCAATTTTTGTATAAGTTCCATGTACTGCAGAGAAAAAGGTATATAGGTATATTCTTTTCTATCCTCATTCAGTTTCCTCCATAAGTCTACCATATCTAATTTTTCTAATAATCTATATACCTCCCTACTTTCTTTCTTGTTTGTTTCATGATTCTATTTATCTAGATCTGAGAGTGGGAGGTTGAGGTCTCCCACTAGTAGAGTTTTGCTGTCTATGTCTTCCTGTAGTTCGTTCAGCTTCTCCTCTAAGAATTTGGGTGCTGTCCCACTGGGTGCATATATATTCAGTATTGAAATGACTTTATTGTCTATGGTACCTTTTAGGAGGATAAAGTTTCCTTCCTTATCTCTTTTAATGCTATCTATTTTTACTGCTGCTTTGTCTGAGATGAGGATTGCTAACCCTGCTTTTTTTACTTCAGCTGAAGCAAAATATATTTTGCTCCAATCTTTTACCTTTACTCTATATGTATCTCTCTGCTTCTAATGAGTTTCTCGTAAGCAGCATATTGTAGGATTCTGGTTTTTAATCCACTCTGCTATTTGCTTACGTTCTAAGGGAGAGTTCATCCCATTCACATTCAAGGTTATGATTACTAATTCTTTATTGCCCTCTGTGCTATCTTCCCTCTGTTTGTATTTTCCCCCTTTCCCCCCCATTTATCCATATTCCCCAGTATTTTGTTTCTGAATACCACTCCCTTCAGTGTATTTGCCCTCCTATATCACCCCCTCCCTTTTCTTTCCCCTTTCCCTTTTTCCCTTTTCCCTTCCCTTCCTTTTGTTATTTCCCCTTATTTCCCCCACTCCCCTTCCCTTTCTCCATCCTCCCCCTCCTTTTCCCCTTTTAATACTTGTAAGGTTAGATGTTTTATAAGTTAACTGAGTATGTGTAGGTTGACTTTAAGCCAAGTCTGATCAGAAGAAGATTCAGGTGTTTCTCCTCTGCTCCCTTCTTCCCCTCTATTACCATAGGTTTTTTGTACCGCTTAGTGTAATGAGATTTGTCCCATTCAATCCCCTCCCTCCTCCTGTCTCTTTCCTGTCCCCCTTTTTAGAGAGGTAGTGTGTGTTTTTTAGATCATTCTATCTAAGTCATAGAAAATTCTGTGTGTCTGTCCCTTCTAGTTCCGTATATTCTATTGAATAGAGTCAAAATTCCCGAGAGTTATTAGAGTCTTTCTCCCAAGTGGGGTTAAAGCTAGTTACATCCCATTGGATAGCAGACTCACGGATAGGTCATGAATGTCCATCATTTCTGGCTAGGTATATTTTCTCTGTTAGAGTTACATTTCTCAGGATTTATAAGAGTCTTCCCCCCCACCATGCTGGGATATAGCCAGTTTCAACTTACTGGATTGCATTTTTTTCCTTTTACCGCCCCCCCCCTTTTTTTTTACCTTTTCATGTGTCTCTTGAACCTCCTGTTTGATGTCCAAATTTTCTGTTTACCTCTAGACTTTTCATCAGAATTTTTTGGAATTGTTCGATTTCGTTAAATGTCCATCTTTTACTCTGGAAGACAAGGCTCAGCTTAGCAGGAAAGTAGATTCTTGGCTGCATTCCAAGCTCCCATGCTCTTTGAAATATCTAGTTCCAGGCCCTTCAGTCCCTTAAGGTTGATGCAGCCAGGTCCTGCATGATCCTTACTGTGGCTCCTTGATATTTAAATTGTTTCTTTCTGGCTGCTTGCAGGATTTTCTCTTTTATCTGATAGTTCTGGAATTTGGCCACAACATTGCTTGGTGTTTTCATTTTAGGATCTTTTTCTGGTGGGGATCAATGTACTCTTTCAGCAACTACTTTGCCCTCTGATTCCGTGATAGCAGGGCAGTTTTCCATCACTAGATCCTGTAATATTAAGTCCAAGCTTTTTTTCTCTTCAATGTTTTCAGGAAGTCCTATAATTTTCAGGTTGCCCCCTCCTGGATCTATTCTCGAGGTCAGTGGTTTTGTTGATGAGGTATTTTACATTTGCTTCTATTTTTTTCTATTTTTTTATTTTGTTTAACTGACTCTTGCTGTCTCATGGAGTCATTAGTTTCTGTAGACTCCATTCTTTTTTGGGGGGAGGAGTTTTCTTCATTAACCTTTTGCAACTCCTTTTCCAAATAGTCAATTCTACTTTTGAAAGAGCTTTCCATTTGACCAATTGAGGTTTTGAGAGAATTAATTTCTTTTTGCATTTGCTCATTTGAGGATATGAGAGATTTGTTCTCCTTTTGTGTTTGTCCAATTGTACTTTCTAAGGTTTTGTTTTCTTGTTGCAAGGTATTAATTGTTTTCCCCAAATTTTTAAGCTCCTTCCTTATTTCTTCAATGAAGTCTTTCTGTGTTGGAGACCAGATTGTATTCTTCTCAGAGGTTCCAGGTCTCTCTGAGTTAGGGTCTTTCCCTTCCAGGAATTTTTCTAAGGATCCACCTTTCCACTGACCCTTCTTCATTATGCTAAGACCTTGAGTTGAGGGAGGCTGGTTCACCTGGGCTTGGGGATCACGAAAGGCTTTACTGAGTGCAGTTTCATTAGCTGGCCAGTAGGAGGTGCTGGTTGCCTTCTCTGCAGTGTCTGTGACCTTGGTTGAGAGGCCTTCTCCCTTTGCTTGAGGGAAGGAATCGGAGCTATTGAATTCTTCTGCCTTCAATCAATGGTGGGCTTTACCCTGGCCTGAGGTCATTCCTCAGCTGGGCTGGTTCCTTTGCTCACACACCTGGGCCTGAGGCAGAAGTAGTTTGCAATTGTTTGTTTGGGAGGAGGCCTCAGTGCAATGGAGGTGTGGACTCAGAGTTTCTCAAACCCTAGGTGTTCAGAGATGGTGTCCGCAGCTCTCTTGCACCAGACCTCTCCCCGCAGCCCCTTCCCCAAGCTCCAAGGGGACAGCACCAACACCAGCACCTCTGCTTCCCTGCAGACCCAAGCCCCTTTCTTCCAGCCCCACCGCTGATCCAGCAGGTCCGGCTCTTGAGCCCTCAGACTCCCGGTTCCAGTTCAGCTGTTAATCTGGCTGATCTGGTGCTGATCCTCCCTCTGAGCCCAGACTCACCCGCTGGTACTCAGCCAAGGATGCTGCAGGAGACAAATCTTGAGGTAGATGTTCTTTCTCCTGCTTTTCTTTCTGGGTTTTGTGGTTCGTATTTCTTTTAAGAGGTTTGTTTCATGTGATAGATGGGGAAGAGATCAGGAGACTTTAGAACTGTGCCTGTCTTCTCTCTGCCATCTTGGCCGGAAGTCTCTCCATCTCTTTTAGACACCCTTTAAAAAACTCCAGTTCCAGTTTGCCAGATGGTTTGAAAGTTCATTATCTGTAGCTACTATAGCTGTTGTTTGTCTTTCATTCTCAAAGAGAATCATGGCATCATGGAGGTGATGCCATGACTAGCAACTAAATTAGATTTAAGTGAGGAAGGGTTGTGCAAAGTTACCAGCCTCACAATCTCCTCCAGAACCATCTGGGTCCAGTAACCAGATATAGATCAAAATGCCTGGAGATGGTCCTAGATGCAGTAGAAGATTTTGGTCTTTTTAAGTTAAGTTGTTTCCAGATTTCAAATTGTTTCAGGCAACATCCATTCAATGATTAAAGATAGATTTAAAAAAATGAGGCCAAGAATGACTTCATTTAATGTGGAACTCAAAAACTTGTTAAAGATGAATGTTGAAAATTATCTTTGCATGAGCCATCTGAATCCAAGCAATGACCAAATGATACTTGCACTAGGACCTATTATTAGCCAATCAATGAAAGCTTGAGTGAGCTGAGCTTAAGGCCTGGTCCTTAAAAAAAAATCTAGCTCGAAAACACCAAGATACATTGCCCAAGTTTTGATGATCAAAATTTACGAGGACCTACAGGTTAAGGTATGATTCCCTATTTGGACAGAGGGAGAGGAGGTAGGGAAGGAAGGAAGGAAGGAAGGAAGGAAGGAAGGAAGGAAGGAAGGAAGGAAGGAAGGAAGGAAGGAAGGAAGGAAGGACGGAAGGAAGGAAGGAAGGAAGGAAGGGAGGGAGGGAGGGAGGGAGGGAGGGAGGGAGGGAGGGAGGGAGGGAAGAAACTCAAAGCAAATTGTGTTACCTAACTAGAAGAGGACCATGACACTGAAGAGGGATACTTCTACTTCCAGATGATATGAAATTGCAGATGATGCCACTGCTAGTGGAGAAGCCAGAGTCGGAGGCCAAAGTGATTTCCCCAGTGCCTTCAGCAGTGGGGGCTGAGGTAGAGACTGGTGCCATGGCTGGAGAGGAAAGACTGAAGGCAATGAGTGAGTTTCTGTCACTATTTTATGCATTTTTTCTGAAAACCAGTTTTATTTAAATACAAGTTTAGATTCATGACATAACATTTAAACTAAAATGAAAGAAAAAAAGAAACCAAAATCAAACCAGTCTTTTACTTCATGTGGCATTGGACAACTGTTGCTAGTAAATCAACTGTTTTGATACATTTTTTTTTCAAAATTTACTCCCTTGTTAAAAGTTTAATTCAGGTAAAGTTGGCCTCCCTGGGTGGTATCTCTTCCCTTGTGCATCCCTCAAAGGTAAGGCACTATTACTAAAAAGTTCTGGTCAGACAATACTGGACCTTAATGTGTGATGTAAGAAAGAAATTATTCTATCATTCCTTCAAAATGAAACTCCTCTGTTTCAGCTAGAAAAATGGGGCAAAAAAGAAGAGAATGAAAAAGCAGAAACATTAGTAGGAATTACAAGCAGTGATAGAAGTGACAAATAGGAGATAATTTGACAGCAGAAACATTGCTGACTACAATCTTACCATGCATATCTGAATAAGACCTTAAGAATTAGCTTTTTGCACTGAAAATGTTGTAGATCTGTTGTTTTTAATCAGCTAATAACTTACTTAATGTATCCTTACCATTAACATCGAGCATATTGGAAGTATAGCTGTTTCTTTTCATGCCCACATTTTTCCTCAGGAGAATGTTATCCCTCGCAATTGAGTGATATTCTGAAGGACCTGGGAATTTATCTTAATCAAAATGAACTTCAGGCACTACTGAAAAACCATCCAGAGAATGGTAAAATTTTCATTTTCCATCATACCTTTCATGAGAGCTAAGGACCATGGTCCTCGTTTGTGATGTATATTTTTTAAACTAAAACTTATTGAGGACTAGGAGAGGAAATGGTGTGTACTAAATAATATAAACAGACAGACAGACAGATAGATAAATAGATAGATAGATAGATAGATAGATAGATAGATAGACAGACAGACAGACAGACAGACAGACAGATAGATAGATAGATAGATAGATAGATAGATAGATAGATAGATAGATAGATAGATAGATGATAGATATAGATAGATAGATAGATGATAGATATAGGTGGTTTTGACACTGCTTAAAAAGCAATATTCAAAGTAGCTATTAATGGTTCAATGTTAATTTGACAGAAAATCTCCAGTGAAATGCTCCAGAGCTCTTTTTCAGTTCCTCAGCAGTAGAATTTATTTTAGAAGTTATTTGGCTTAAGGTACAAATGGCATTTACATCAAATTTTCTTATCACACAATGCTGAGAAGGGGTATCTTAACACAACAGGTCACAGAGTTGGGAACCAAAAAGATCTTGAATCCAATAAAATGAAATTTGATAGGTACTGACAACTTCCTTGGCAGTTTAGTAAAGAATTAAATTTAACATGGTGTTAATCTTCCTGTTTGGCCTAATAAGGGACAAACGTTAGTCCCTAGAGTTTGGTTTCAAGAAAGAACAAATAGAATTTGGTAAACATACACATTTATTAAAATTTCTGTCAACTTGCTGATTATCCAGAACCATACCCCAAAATGAAGTTTTGGAGAGGGATTCTTATACAATGTCACTAACAGAAGGCAAGATGTAAAAAAAAAAGCTTTTTTATTTGTCCATCAAGAGAGCAGTCCCTTATGTCCAAAAATAATAGACCTCCATCCCAAACAACCATGTTTGAGAATCTAGAAGATGCTATTAGAACTGACTATGAAGTCTGTCTGTTTCCTACTTGCTTCCTATGTCTTTAGGATTGTGTTGCACAGAAGCCACATCACAGGAGAAGCTGAATTAAATAATGGTTTGGAGAATTTCTTTCTTTCCTCAATCTCATAATAACCTAGAAGGATGATAGTATAAAATTCTGAAATAACTCAAAATTGCTGATTTCCACTGTTACTTTTCATCATATGTCAGTATTTTATGCTACTTTTTTCCAATGAACCTCTGACTAAACTGTGCTTTATCTTACAGTTGATGGGAAGATAAATCTGGATAAAGTGATAGATTCTCTGAAGACTTTTATAGGTCAGTTAATTATTATAAGAAGGCATTTTAAAACTAATGTCTTACATCTTGCACATATGTAAGACATGTATGCAGCATATATATATATATATACATATATATATATAGATCCCCATATACAATCTAAATGTTTTTTGCTTTTCTGGTCATTGCTTTACTAATCCCACTGTCCTATTATTTGCTGCTCAGTGGTCTTCCTGCCTCCAGTTTCTCCCTATATCACTATATCATCCATTCAGCTGTCAAACTGATCTTCCTTAAGTGAAGATCTTACCATGTCACTCACGCATGCGCGCACACACACACAGACACACACACACACACACGTGCATGCACACACATTTCAAATTCCACTGATTCCCTATTACTTACAGGATCAAATATA
Source organism: Macrotis lagotis (assembly GCF_037893015.1). Taxonomy (NCBI): domain Eukaryota; kingdom Metazoa; phylum Chordata; class Mammalia; order Peramelemorphia; family Peramelidae; genus Macrotis; species Macrotis lagotis. The sequence continues at coordinate 199,737,560 of NC_133659.1, forward strand.
AAATCCTCTGAATTTAAAGCCACTCATAACATGGTCTTTTCCTATCATTTCAGTTTCTTTTTATACCCTTACTGCTCTCCATATACTCTTCAATCTAATAACACTGGCTCCTGGCTATTATTCGCACAGAAGAAACCTCCATTTCCCAGACCTTAGCATTTTCACTGATTGTCCCCCATGCCAGGAAGTCTCCTTCTTCTTCCTTTCCCTGTCCTCTTCCTTTCCTCCTCTCATCGATTGCTTAATCAGTCACCTGGCAAGCATTTATTCATTGCTCCCTCTCCCTCTCCTTGTTTTATCCATCTCCCTATCTCTAATTCCTAACCTTTCAGGCTTCCTTAAAGTTTCAGTTAAACTCTCAACTTCCAGAAGCCTTTCCCAATATTTCTTAATCTTAGTGTCTTTCCTTTGAGACTATTTCTCATTTATTCTTTTATATATGTTGTTTGTATTATTGTTTCCATGCTGCCTCTCCCATTGGAATGTACCTTGAGAGCAGTGACATTTTTGCCTCTTCATATCCCCAGAACTTAGTATTTACTTGTATGTTTGCCATATCATGTGGTTTTCTTGCATGTGTCTTTCCATACTATGTTCCTTGGTCACATTTATTCTCTGCATGTGTGTTACTGTAATCTATGGAAAATATTAGTTGATTGACAGACTGAAGCATTTGTGTCTAATAAAGATACTTTTCTGTCTTTGAGTTTTGCTTCTACCCTCTAATACCAGATCTCTTTGGAAAATTCTACAATTTGTTTTTTTTCTTCCAAATACATATAATGAAATGGTAGTTATGCAACTAAGAAAACTGAAAGCTATTGACAGTATCAGGAATGCAAAGGAAATAAAAAAAGAAAGAAAAAAGTCTTTATCCTAATCTCATCGAAGGAAGTGAGGATATATATTCTCTTCTCAAGAGCATACTGTTTGAGTTTTCTCTCCACTCATTTCTCCAAAAAATAACCCCAAACTTATTCCCAATATTCTTCTCAAGCAAAAGTAATTTTAACATCATATTTACTCCTTTTCTTTGCTTAGAAAGAGCTCAATTCTCCCTGCTGTTTTCTCTGCTGTACCTCTTACTTAGCTCTAATGTCTTCACTCATAGGATCATACATTTAAAGCTGGAAGGAATGTCAGAGATTACATAGTCTGTTTGATTCTCTCTCACTTTTTTTAAGGTTTTTTTCAAGGCAAATGGGGTTAAGTGGCTTGCCCAAGGCCACACAGCTAGGTAATTATTAAGTGTCTGAGACTGGATTTGAACCCAGGTACTCTTGACTCCAAGGCTGGTGCTTTATCCACTATGCCACCTAGCCGCCCCTCATTTGATTCTTTTTATAGATGTCAAAACAAGTGACTTGCTCAGAATCACACAATGTACCATTGCAATAACAAGCCTTCCCCCTTTTCCTTTTTTTCCTATCACATAAAATTAATCTTTTTTTCCTCCAAATCTCTCACAGTCAAGGCAAATTTCCTCACATTTAGGTGGGAAAATGTTATGCCTCAGTTGTTTCCTTTCTATATTCATCCCCTTTAAAATTAGCTCCAGTTGAAATCACCTCTCATTAATTATGACTGACTCCTGGGGAGTTTTCATCATATGTCCACCTTCTTCACAGAGATTACATACAGTCAGTGACAGATAATTTTGCTACTCATTCTCTGTCCTTTGCATCTGACATACTTCTCAACTTTACACACTGGTCAGATGATTTCCAAGACACATCCAAAGCATATTCCCTATTTTTCTCTTACCAGTTAAGAAGATCCACTCTTTTCTCTCTTCCTTCTATTTTCTGTTAACTATACAGAAGACAAAGCAGAAATGCCTTTGTTATTTTTTTTTCCTTCTTCCCATCTTTACTTGATGACTTCTAGTCACTGCTAAATAGGGTAATCAATTACATTTACAAGCTGGAAGTCACTCTTAATTTTGCTACTTTTCCACAATACCTACCTAATTCTTCCTTTCTGATGTTTCTCAGTACAGTGTAATAGAGAGCCTGCCATACCCCTCAAGCTATCATTCTATATCTCTTTTCCATTTTGATGCCAACCCGCTAGAAGTAACCACCTATAATTTACCACTACCTAAATTTGAAAGCTTCAAAGTTCTTTATAAAAAAAATTATTGGCTGTGCCATTCTCTCAAGTTCTATTCTAAAGGTTATCTTTAGCTAGCCAAACTCATTTAGTGTTCTTTTTATACAAAAATCCCAAAGTGTGTCAGATGCTTTCAGCTAATTATAAGATTTTTCTTGAGTAACATTATCTGCCTTGTTGAAAAGTCAAAACATTATTGCCCCCTCAAACTGTTTAAGGGACTTATTATCTAGTTAATACTTTTGATAAATATTGTCGATTGATGTCTCTGGGCCTTGTGTGATTAATTGAGGTGGGACTTTATGGCTACTTAATAATTTAAAGAAAATACATTAGTTTGATGTGATGTTTAATTTACTTGGGGCAAACAATAATTTTATATGGTTTCCTTTTGTGACTTCAGTCATGTATGTTTCTTGAGATACTAGACTGACACAGCATGTCTGACTTTTGATCAGAAGAAATCAGATTAAGCTGGTTTCTCCATTTTTAGTTCTTTGTCAGTTATATATTCTACTCTTGCTTTCTTTTGTTGTGTTGTCATTTCTGTGTTTTTTTAAGGTTACTTATTACTGCAACCAAATATGTGAAAAGTGTTGAGAAATAGGTAAAGGCATTCAAATGCTTATTAGTGCAAGGAACTGTGCTAAGTAGGTTATAAACAAAATCAATAAAACCATTTTGGGGTTTACATTCTAATTGTGGAAAACATAATAATGGGAGTCAAAAATTAGGGATAGGAAGCAAGTTGCTGGTGAGGAGATGGAGCAGTCCAGAGTCCTAGCTAGGTTAGAAAAGTGATTATATCTAGGGCCTCTCGTGAGACAGTGATCCCAACCAGGGAACTTCCCAATTAGCAAAGTAGGCCTTTGGGTGTAGAGGCATATCCAGGTGAGTAAGGTTGCTGGTGAAGGGCTCTTTCTAAAGATTACACCAGAAGCATAACCTGAACCCCCCATATTAAAGCCCAGAAGACACCAAAGGTTAATAGCATTTGCTCTGAACTTGCTGAAATCTAGAGCTATAAATTGAAAAGAAATAAGTGATCATTTTGCCTCTTTTTAATGAATAGAAATGATCTACACCCTTTAGTTCCACCTCTCTCTCTCTCTCTCTCTGTCTGTCTCTCTCTCTCTGGGTCTCTTTCTGTCTCTCTATATGTGTTTTCTTGAAGTTTGTTTTTTATTCAGGCCTCTTTTAGATCATTTTTTAATTGCATGCCTAAGACATCAATTTCTTTTTCTCTTTTATGAATGCAAATGTCTAGACATAAATTTCCCAAAAGGACTTCTTTGGTTACATCTCAGAAGTTTTAACATGTTTTCTTATATTTGTTGCTATCTCCATTTTAAAGAAAAGAAAATTGAGGCTCAAAGAGGTTAAGCATCTTTCCATACATCACACAGTAAGAGAATCTCAGGTGTGATTTAATTCTAAATTTTCTAGACTACGAGTCCAGCATCTATTCACAATGACATACTACCTGACAGGGGAACAGGTTCTCTTTCTGTTCCTCCCTCACACTGACTCTCTGAATACTTGTACCAGTCACATTATTCATGGACTTTTAACTAAAACTGAGGATAATGATACACAGATACAAAAATTGGTATTTTTCACAATTGAGAATCATTAAATAGTTCTCATTTTCCTGTCTTTCCAATTCTTATCTTTTCTAAGGTGGGAAGATAGATGCCAGTTACCTGAAAGATGTCCTCAATATAATGGGAGTACATCTTACTGATGAGGAACTTCAAGATGTACTGAAAGTAATGCCAATTGATGGTAAGTATTCAGATAATACTGGGCCCTGCAGAGGACTAGACTTAGACTAACTGGTTGATATGTGAGAACTTCTAGAGCTTCATTTATTTGATGTTTCTTTTTTGTTTTTGTTTTGTTTTGTTTTGTTTTTAGGTTTTTGGCAAGGCAAATGGGGTTAAGTGGCTTTCCCAAGGCCACACAGCTAGGTCATTATTAAATGTCTGAGACCGGATTTGAACCCAGGTACTCCTGACTCCAAGGCCGGTGCTTTATCCACTACACCACCTAGCCACCCCTATTTGATGTTTCTTAAGTAATCAGCAAAACTTGTAGAAAGGTACATGCTGAAATAAGTAGAAATATTGACTTTATCATTCTTTATATTAAGGATAATGCCTCATAGGATCATATATCATAGAATTAGAGCTGGAAGGTAATTTAGTGATCAATAACTCCCGAAGTTTTTCAGTTTAAGTGAAGCACCAAGATATAAAGTGTGTTTTCTATAGGTTACAAAGTTAGAAAGTGGATGAATTAGGAATTGAACCCAGATCCTTTTATTCCACCCAGAATTCTCTCCACTGTATCATGCTACTTTCTTATGAGTGACACCAAAAGGATAAACATAGATACCACTCATATTTCTGAAGAAGTTAAGGCTTAAGTAGATGGAAAGAAAGAAATGAATAAATAACAGTGAAGGGAAAAGGGATGGTAAGAAGGAAAAGGAACTGAAAACTTTTTTAAATGGTTTTGGTAGAGTGATAAAGTGCCTTCAACAATTGTCTCACTTCTACCCTTTTTTCACCTAAGTTTACATGTATCTTTTCTCTGCAAATTAATTTTGAGAGGATAAGAATACAAATCCTTTTTTCCATTCTTAGAAACTTAACAATTAAGTAGATGAATCTAATGTTTTTTTCTCATTTATTTCTCGTAATACCATTATTGTACTACAACAGCAGCCTAATCATACCACAGATGCTTCCTCATGCTACTCTAACCCTCAAATATGTTTGCATTGAAAACTGTTTATAACCAAAACATGAGTGTTACTTTGATTGAATCTCCTCCTGAGATATATTTATTATTTGAACTCATGTTCCAAGATTAAAGAAGTCATCTTATGCTATACCCTATAGCAGGATGACTAGTCAGAGTAAGCAGTGAGAATGTGGTACCCTTCTATTTGTTCTCATTTTCTAAAGATAAAAATTCTTTCCTATCAAGTCCCTGGAAAGGAAAAGACAAATAGGATTTTTGGCAATTCATTTAAGAAAAATTCTCTATCCTACCCTCAGTCCAAGGTATCTTAGGTCCCTATGGCTCACCAAAGATCCAAATTTTAATGCTTTTTCAAGCCTGTCTTCTCTCTAGAGACCCCCAAATAAGAATAATTAAGACAATTTACAATAAGGAAAATTTGTATTTTAGAAGTTAATACTCATTAACCCACATGAATCACAAATCATTAGAATATAAGATGACAAGAGGAAGATAATTTTGGACAGAGAAATCTGTCCACTTGGAAGCCTTGAATTATAGAAATTTGAGAACCTTCAGAGAAGGCTTTGACTTGTCTGGTTCTTCCCACTCCCCACTGTCAAGCAGACCTTAGAATTGTTATCCCCACTCCGGTCCTGAGAGTCCTTTTTTTGGCTGCTATCCCAGTTGTTCATTTGTTTCCTTTTTTTATTGGTTTTAATTTGTAACTCACTGGGCTAAGATTTAGTCCAAATTAATTCACTAATCAATAAGAATTCATTAAGTACCTACTATGGATATCAAAACATAAGCAAAAAACAGTAATTGTTCTCAAAGTAGCTTAGAATTTAGCTATAAGAGATAACATGAACATACATTGGTACATATAAATGGAAGATTATAAAGAGAGAAGAGTACAATATCAGGAAAGGCTTCATGTTGAAAGATGTAAATTTAACTGAGCCTTAAAGGAAAGCATCAATTTACTAAGAGAAGCAAAGAGGGTTATCAGATAATACTTCCAAAGAATAAAGAAAGGAGTTATATGAATATATGAAGAACAGTAAGGAGAGTTTGGCATGGATATGTGCATGAAGGGGAATGATGTGCAATGAGGCTTGAAAAGTAGGTAGAGAAAAGTTGTGATGGGTTTTAAATGGCAAAGTTGCTTACACTTTATATCGGAGGCAACAGGGAAGCCTTGGATTAGATACTAGGTATATCTTCACTTTAGAAAAAGTCATTTTGGCCTCTGTATGGAAGATGGGTTGGAGTGGAGAGACCTGAGGCAGGAAGATCAATTAGAAGACCTCTACAACATTTTAGGTGAGGGGTTAATGAGGGCCTAATTTAGAGAAATAATTGTGTGAATGCAGAGAAGATGAATTTGAATAATACTGTGAAAAATATAAATTATGTGATTTAGCCTCTAATTGAATTTGAATGTGAATGGATATGGAGGTTGCACACCTAGATGTCTGAAAGGATATTGGTATCCTTGAAAGAGGAAAGTTTGCAAAATGGCAAATGGGTAGATTTGGAGGAAAAGATAATTATGTGGTAACATGTTGTGAACATGTCAAGTCTAAGATGTTAGGTCCTCTAGGCAGTTTGTGACAGCAGGGCTGGAAATATCTGTCTAGTAATCATCAGCATATAGATAAGAATTGAACTCTGATGGGAACTGATGATATCACTAAAAGAGAACATAGAGAAAGAAGAGGAAAAGATTCAGGATGGAGTTTGAGGGAATGCCCCCCAGGAAGGGAGTATGATGTGGACAATAATCTAGTTAAGGAGATTGAGGAGGATAAATAAGATAGGCAGAAGACTAAGAGACAACTTTGCTGCAAAAACCTAGAAAAGAGATACTATTCAGGAGAGAGTGTTGCAATGTCAAATATCATGGGGAGGTCAAGAAGCATGAAGACCAAGTAAAGGTCATGATTATTGATAGTTTTCCAGAGATTTCAACTAAAACAGGAAGAATTTGGAATGATAGTTTAAGGGAATGGTAGGTTCTAGTGAGTTTTTGTTTTGTTTTGTTTTTTTTAAGGATAGAGAAAATTGTGATCAGAGGAAATCCACTTTATGAAATGAAACATTAAGTTCCAGAGCTCTTACAACCCCAATTTACTTCATGCTTTTAGTTTACCATCTCTTTCCTGAACCACTTGAATGACCAATTTGCCTTCACTCTCTCCAATCTAATTCACCTTACAGAGCTGTCAAAGCAATTTTATTTAAACACGGCTCCTAGAATTTTCTTCACACTGTCCTATATTTAATTCCTATTCTCTATGACACAGTATCTGAATGAGTGATACAGAGAATGATTAAACTAGAGATAATTAGCCAAAGCCTCATGGAGAAGGTGGAAATTGATATGTGCCCTAAAGGAAGGATTGTGTTTAGGTGAAAGGAAAGGGAAAAGAATTCCAGGAAAGGGATAGAATAAGTTATCAGCAAAGGCTTCCATCACATAACAAGCAATTATTCCTTGTTTGATTTTGTGTTCATCTGAAAAGAAAATTAATTTCTTTGTAAAGCAAAACAAATGAAGTGGCCCCAGCTTTTAAACCACATTTCATAATTTCAAAACTATTTTTAGAGTCAATGTATGAATTTTTCCTTGTTTTACAGAAAATGGGATGTTGGAACTCAGTAGATTAATGAATATTTTGAAGGCTAAAACAGGTAAGTGAGAAAATTATCAAAGTAGAAAGACTGCTATAATACTAATATTAACTCATATTTGCCCAGTGCTTTAAGATTTATAATGTACTTTCTTCATACCTCAAAAACTACTTTTTACCCTTCTCTCATTAATCAATCCTTAGAGGTAGATTTAAGTCTGACTTTCCCTTAACACAAACTGTTGTCCCTGTTATGATATGGGAACAAGCCTCCTTAGCTATGTTTGTATATTTTGTTTCTTTAAGATTGTTTCATACTTGGGATTTTTTTTTCAAAAAGGAGGAGATTGTTAATGTGTCCTGTTTGTCTAGATTTTTAAATTAAAAGAAATTTTTTTTTAAATTCTGGAGGAAAAATACCTGCAAGAAATAGGCAGTATATAGTTTTTAATCTTCATTTTACAGATAAGCCAAGGTTCAAAATGAATCCATGTCAAAACTTGGGTTCAAATCCTTGATCCTACCTCTGTGTTCAATACTTTTTCTCCTTGAACATTTTATAATTTTGTTTTACCTAATTATATATATACATATATATATATAAACATTTTACACATATTTACTAAACATCTTCTGTGTCCTGAATATGGTGCTCAGCATTAAAAGAAATACAAAGATAAATATTTCCCTGCACTCAAGGAACTGACAGTCTTAAAAGGGGAAATGCCATCCTACCTCTTTATTGGTTCACTGCTTGTGTTCTGATAACCCCTAGTTTTACTTTAGTACAATTTTGGAAAATAAAGGACATCCTTGTAGCAAATCCCATATTCTCTTAAAGTTTTGAAATAGCACTCTTCCTTTTGTCAAAACAGATATATATTCAGATTCTATGGCACAAAGAGCTTCATAGAGAGAAAAATAAGCTGGTGAACTTAAATAATTGCTACTTTTGTACTTTGAAAAAAACCGTGGCTTCTTTAGACTTTTTTTTACCAGAAGAACAATATGAACTAAAAGATGTCATATCCCCAGTGACCAATTTTCTGATGTACCTCTTGGCTCTTAATTGAAATCCCTCTGTCCTCCATCCCTATTTTCTGTTCAGCCTGTACTTAAAGCCTTTCTAGTTTAGAAAGGACCTGACTGAGTCTGTTCTTAATGGCATAATAATGCATGATAACAGCAGCTCAAAAAAAACATGTAATAAGCAACTCTTGTATGAAAAATTACTGTGCTCGACTCTGGGAAACAAAATAGTCAAACAAAACTCCGTGTGATCTTAAGAAGAAAATATTCTACTCAAGACAATATGATATGCTTGTAGTTATTGGGACAGGGACAGGACCTATGATTTCACTGGTATAGAAATTACTCAGGTAAGAAAAACTCCAAAGAGTTACTTTATGATTATAAACTGTCCAATAGGTTGAGGAGGGTTTAAGGTGGCAGCTCATAGAGTAATTGGAATTGAATATATAGATCTGGCAACTGACAATATGAATTAATGGCAGGTGATGAGATTACCAAGGAAGAAAGAACATAAAGAGAAAAGGAGTAAAGACTGAAGAACTGTGGAGTACCCATACAAAAAGAGTCAATGGATGGATAGTTAATCTAGCAAAGGAAACTAAAGCATAGGCAGATAGCTAGGAAGAGAATCAGAAAAAAAATAGTGTCAAATAAGCCAAAACAAGAAAGAGTATCTAGGAGAAGGATGTAATTAACAGTATCTAAAACTGAAGAACAATAAAATAGGATAAAGACAGAGGAGAGACCATTAAAGTAAGCTGTTATTGATAACTTAGGAAAGATTAGTTTCAATAAAATAATCAGAGATAGAAAAGAGTTTCAATGGAAGCATCAGCTATATAATTTAGGATAGAGCATGAAGGGATAGCTGTTTTCTAGCGTGCCTTAAAGTTTACAAAATTCCTTCCTCTCAACAATTAACAACTTCAAGCATAAGATTACCTTCACACCACATACAGGCATTAGAGCTAGGACTTCAGTGAAGGAATTTAGTTAACATAGAAATTCATCTAAAACATATTCATCTTATTCTAAAACAAATTCATCTTAAAAATAATGACTAAATCAGATTCATTAGCCAAATTTATTTGTGTTGTATCTATATAAACCTAACTCAGAGAACAATATCCCAAATCTCATTTTCCTATATTATGTTCACCTATATAGTAAAAAGCAAATGTCAGTGCTTCTTTTGTGAAATCATATCTTTTTGGATGCCCCTGTATTCAGAATGCTACACTTTGTATATCCTACATAAACAGCTATTTCTAATGTTCAAGTAAACTAAAGCCAGTGACTGGCACAATTAGCAGCTGGTCAAGGGACAGCAGATGTCCAAGAAGGCCTATGTCAGGATGAGTGGAGAGGAGAAGACAGTGATTTAGAAATATAAAAAGGAGTCATTTGTAAAACTTGGAGGATTACAAAAACTTAAATGTTCAAAGACTTTTAAGTGGTAACTAGGGCTAGGGTGCCATTTTCCTTGAGCAAAGTGGGAACTTGCAAACCAAAACTGAATTATTATTATTTCAGTGGCCAAGGGAAAAGAGAAAAGGCTATTATTTAGACTGTGAGGTAAAATAGAATGGAAGTAGAAAGAGGATCCAGATTTCATGGTGAACGAGGATAAAAGGACTTGATTTGGGATCAAAGTTTCCAAAACTAAAAACTATAAGATTATTTGTATGGCATTTAATAAACTTTATTTCTACAAGGTTAGGAGTACACAAGCTTGTTTATGTCTTCCTATACTTATAAAGACCATTGTGAATTCAAACTTATAATTACTTTCTTTACCAGCCTTTATCAATTTTCTGAAATTTTAGAGCCTGACCTCAGAGCCTGGTCAACATAGACTTGCTCCAGAGACAGTTCTTTAGAACATTTTAAAACACATTAAAATTGAAAAGTACAGTTTTAAAAGTGATAGATATATAGCAGTTTATCCTTAACCTATAATTGCTTACATTTATATTATTGAATTCACATGTTTATGGTAAAATAGCCTTTATTCTTCAATAGGAAATTGTAACTGAGATTATGCTGATTGGAGTATGTGATCCCAGAGGAATTGGCTATATTCTCACCCAAGACTTTCATTGTAAATAGCATTGCTGGTAGAGCCTATGTCCTTAGTCAATGTTGGGGTGGGGAAAGAAGACCACTAGAGAAAATGTTCAAGTACATTTCTGGTCAGACAGCCACTTTGAGTGAGGGTAACTTATTCTGTCTTATCATTTGGGAGCTTCCTCTTTTTTACTAATTACTCTTATTAACTACATATTGTATTCTACTATTTCTGTCCTACTACACAATCAAAAGTATGCTTAGTGCCCCCCTTTGTCTGGCTCGCTGGTCCTTCTCTAAATATGGCACTAAGCCAAGAAAGAAATCACAAGTGCTTGGGGGAGGAGAGCAGTGGAATTGGCAGTCAGAACATGGTCGCCTCAACTACAACCTTTTTTCTGTCTTTTGATGACTAGGTCCCATTTATGTGGTTTAGAGGAACAAGTTTTATGCCTTACTTCCTCATCAACACCTATTCCTTTTATGTACCTTTGAATAAATCTTACTGTGCCTTTGCATTTCATTCAAAAATTGGAAATAATAGGGCTCAATATAGGTAGAAGTCTTCAAATCTGTAAATATGGCTAAGAATTCCTGTCTTGGTATTTCCATTTTCCTTAAGGCATGATGGCCAGTGTCACTAACCTAGATGGAATTCTGAGAAACATGGGAGTTGAGCTCACATATGAAGAATTAAATAATCTTTTGAAAAAAATGCCAGTTGATTGTGAATATTTTGACACTTGTCTAGTCATATTAGTCTTCAAGATTGCTTGGGATTATATGATAGCATATCAGAAAGTGCATTTAGCCATCAATCAGCAAATATTGAGTGTCTGTGGTGCTAAGTGTTGAAGATGGTACAAAAAATAAATAATTCATAAAATTATGGCAGCTGGTAGCACAGTAGATAGAATACTAGACCTGGAATCAGGAAGACCTAACTTCAAATCCAGCTTAAGACACTTAATACCTGTGTGATCCTGGGCATTTAACCTAAATGCACTTAATTTCCTCAACTATAAAATGGAGATAATACTAGCACCTACCTCAAAGGGTAAGTATAAGGATCCAGTGAGAGAATGATTGTAAAGTGCTTAGTCTGGCATTTAGTATGTGCTATATAAATTCTAGAGATGATGACAATGATGATGATGATGATTATGATGATGATGATGCATTTTTTTAAACTTCCAAACAGTAATAACTTGGATTCTAGTTATGCTAAAAATCATTTATAATTAACATAAAAAGGTAAAGTGTTATGTTTTCTCCTTAAATCTGATGTAGTAGTTTTTACTTTTTCTGTAGACAGTTGATCTATTTTATTGTCTTATCACCATCTATTCATCACAAAGTCTGAAATAAGATTCTTCTAATGGTTCAATGATGAAAAAGACCTATGATTGTTTTCTTTTTTTCTTTTTTCCTTTTTTCCCATTTATTTATTTATTCTTATTTTGAACAAATGATTTTTTTTATACATTACTAAAATATTCTTGTTTAGGAGTAAACATAATACCCCCTCCCCCCAAAAAATTAAAAGTAAAATAATAATAATAATAATAATAATAATAATAATAATAATAATAATAATAATAATTGTAGGTATGGCCAGGTAGTGCAGTGGACAGAGCACTGGACCTGGAGCCAGGAGCATGTGAGCCCAAATCCGGCTCCAGACATCCAACAATCACCCAGCTGTGTGACTCTGTGCAAGCCACCCCAACCCCATTTCCCTGCAAAAAACAAAAAAAAATACCAAAAATAAAATAAAATAGTAATAATAATAGTAGGGGCAGCCAGGTGGTGCACAGAGCACTGGCCCTTGAGCCAGGAGCACCCGGGTCCAAATCCAGCTTCAGACACCCAACAATCTCCCAGCTGTGTGGCCCCAGGCAGGCCACTCAGTCCCAGTTGCCCTACAAGCCCACCAAAAAAATAATAAAAAATATGCTTCAATCTGTGTTCCAACACCACCAGCTCTGTCATGGGTGGATCACATTCTTTATGATAAGTCCATCACAAAAGTTACTTCCATATTTTTCTACTGTTGCCACTGCTGATCATAATTCCCTCCATTCATACTTCTCCACTACCATGTACTATATATTTCCCTTTCCTTTCACTCTGTCTCTGCTGTAGGGTAGCTGAGTGGTGCAGCAGACAGATCCCCGGCACTGGGGCCAAAAGACCCCGAACCCACATACCACCCCTTAGGTCCAGCATCCACCCGGCCCTATGATCCTGAATAGGCCATCCAATCCCAGCCCCTTACAAGAAATAAAAAAGAAAATGTGTTATATCTGACCACTCTCCCCCCATGGTCCATCCTCTCCTCCATCACTCATATCCCCCCCTTCCCCCTGTCCCCCTTCTCTCCTTCTTACTCCAGATGTCTATATACCATTGAGTATATATGCTGTTTCCTCTCCTAGCTACTTCTGATGAGAGCAAAGATTTCCTCATTCCCCCTTGCCTTTCCCCCTTCCATATCATTGCAATAGCTCATTGTAATAAGAAAAATCCTTATATGACATATATTAGCCTATTCCACCTCTCCTTTCTCTTAATCCCATTACATTTCCATTTTAGCCAACTCCATTTTTACAATATATTATATCTTCAAATTTAGCCCTCTCCTGTGTTTCATCTATAAAAGCTCCTTCTACCTGCTCTATTAAATGAGAAGGTTCATATGAGTATTATCAGTATCATTTTTCTATACATGTAGTTCATCTTCATTAAGTCCCTCATATTTTCCCCTTCTCCTCCAATCTCTATGCTTCACCTGAGTCCTGTATTTGAAGATCAAACCTTCTGTTCAGCTCTGGCCATTCCAACAGGAACATTAGAAATTCCCCTGGTTCATTGAAAGTCCATCTTTTTCCCTGGAAGAAGACATTCAGTTTTGCTGGGTAATTGATTCTTGGTTGCATTCTAAGCTCTTTTGCCTTCTGCAATATTATATTCCAAGCCCTACGAGCTTTTAATGTAGTTGCTGCTAAGTCCTATGTGATCCTGACTGCAGTTCCTTGATATTTGAATTGTGTCCTTCTGGCTGCTTGTAATATTTTCTCTTTGACTTGGGAGTTCTAGAACTTGGCTATAATATTCCTGGGAGTTGTTTTTTATTTTGGATCTCTTCCTTGAGGAGATCGGTGGATTCTCTTAATTTCTATTTTGCCCTCTGCTTCTAGGATATCAGGACAATTTTCCTGTAGTAATTCTTTGAAAATGATGTCAAGGCTCTTTTCCTGATCATGATTTTCAGGTATTCCAATAATTTTTAAATTATCTTTCCTATATCTGTTTTCCATATCAGTTGTTTTTTTCAATGAGATGTTTCACATTTTCTTCTAATTTTCATTCTTTTGATTTTGAAGTATTGTGTCCTGATTTCTCGTAAAATCAGCAACTTCCCTCAGTTCCATTCTTTGTCTGAAGGATTTGTTTTCCTCAGACAGCTTTCTTATCACTTTTTCCATCTGGCCAATTCTGCTTTTTAAAGCATTCTTCTCTTCAATAACTTTTTGAACTGTTTTATCCACTTGACCTAAGCTGGTTTTTAACATTTTATTTTCTTCAGCATTTTTGGGGGGCTCTCCTTGACTAAGCTGCTGACTTCATTTTCATGGTTTTCCCTGCATCTCTCTCATTTCTTTTCCCAATTTTTCTTCTATCTCCCTCACTTGATTTTCAAAATTTTTTTTGTTGAGCTCTGTCATAGCCTGAACCCAATTTCTGTTTTTTCTTGAAGTCTTTAGATGCAGGTACTTGTACTTTCTCTCATCTTCAGATTGAGTGTTTTGATCCTTCTTGGGATCACAGGCAAAGTATTTCTCAATGGTGTTCCTCTTTTTTCTCTGTTTACTCATTTCCCCGGCCTTTGCCTGGTTTTGGGGTGCTTCCTGAGCTTTTGAGTATTATTGGGACACCTCCCACAAGGATCTCAGTGTTTGTGGTTCTGTCTTTCCTCCTGTCTGTGAATGACCAGAAGCACACCCCTCTGCCACGGGGCTGAGGTAGGGGGCCCTGCTGTTTTATAGGGGGGCCTAGACTTTGATCAGGATCTGAATGTGGTCAAAACCCCAGAGTCCTGTTCCAGGGACAGAGGACAGAGCTCAGCAGTCTCTCTCTCCACTCCCCTCCCTAGGCTCAGCACTCATTCCCTGGGGGCTCCTGCTTACAGGCTCTGCCTGCTTCCAGTTCTGGGCTGCAGAGGCAGCTGAGTGCCCTGAAGGCTGGGTTTCACGTGCTCACTTTAGCAGAGGTACCCCCACTGATCCCCTAAGTTGTGTCTGGTGTTCGCTGGGGTGTAGATCAGGAAATTGCCTCCGCTTCTGTGAGTCACAGCTCCCAGTGCCCTGAGGTCACCTCCAGGAGGCTGAAGCTCCTTCGCTTTGGTGGGCCGCCCCTCCAACCCCATAGAGCAGAGCCTTTCTACTCTTTTCCAGGTTACCTTGGGTTGGAGAACTGCCTCACTAGATCCCTCTGTGGATTCTGTCTTTCGAAAATTTAGTTAGAGACCTTAGTTTATAAGTTTTGAGAGAGAGCACCTAAGGGACAGTCCTCTCCTGTTGCCATCTTGACTCCGCCCCCCTGGATATCAAGACCTGTGATTTTAATGTAAATAATAATACAGGTAGTACCACCCCTATTCAATTAGTTGCTATGATTTTTTTTTCATCATCTGATGACAAGTTCTCTGATGGTAAATCTCTCCAAACTTAGGGAGGCTATGTCTTGGAAAGGAAGTACACAGTTAATCCTGGGGTCCATGTTCTAAACCTTGACTGAAATTGTCAGAGCTTGTGTTCTATCAGCACAGATTTTTTTGAATTATAAAGATTTTATTTTTTTGAGTTTTACAATTTTTCCCCTAATCTTACTTCCCTCCCCACCACCTCCCACGAAGGAAATTTTCCAGTCTTTACATCGTTTCCATGGTATACATTGATCCAAATTGAATGTGATGAGAGAGAAATCATATCCTTAAGGAAGAAACATGATGTATGAGATAACAAAATCAGACAATAAAATATCAGTTTTTTCTTTCTAAATTAAAGATAATAGTTCTTTGTCTTTGTTCAAACTCCACAGTTCTTTCTCTGGATACAGGTGGCATTCTCCATTGCAGACAACCCCAAATTGCCTTGATTGTTGCACTGATGGAATGAGCAAGTCCATCAAGGTTGATCATCGCCCCCATGTTGCTGTTAAGGTGTACAATGTTTTTCTGGTTCTGCTCATCTCACTCAGCATCAGTTCATGCAAATCTCTCCAGGCTTCTCTGAATTCCCATCCCTCCTGGTTTCTAATAGAACAATAGTGTTCCATGACATACATATACCAAAATTTGCTAAGCCATTCCACAATTAAAGGACATTTACTTGATTTCCAATTCTTTGCCACTACAAACAGGTCTGCTATGAATATTTCTGTACAAGTTATGTTTTTACCCTTTTTCTTCATCTCTTCAGAGTATGGACCCAGTAGTGGTATTGCTGTATCAAAGGGTATGCATGTTTTTGTTGCCCTTTGGGCATAGTTCCAAATTGCTCTCCAGAAAGGCTGGATGAGTTCACAGCTCCACCAACAATGTAATAGTGTCCCAGATTTCTCACAACCCTTCCAACAATGATCATTGTCCTTTCTGGTCATATTGGCCAGTCTGAGAGGTGTGAGGCAGTACCTCAGAGAAGCTTTAATTTGCATTTCTCTAATAAGTATTGATTTAGAGAAATTTTTCATATGATCTCTTCATCTGTAAATTGACTTTGCATATCCTTTGACCATTTGTCAATTGGGGAATGGCTTTTTGTTAAAAAAAAATTTGACTCAGTTCTCTGTATATTTTAGAAATAAGTCCTTTGTCAGAAACATTAGTTGTAAAGATTGTTTCCCAGTTTACTACCTTTCTTTTGATCTTGGTTACAGTGGTTTTTTCTAGCACAGATTTCTCTAAAAATCCAGTATTGCTTTAATATCATAATGAACAATCAAAATAAAATTTTAATGAAGGAATTGTTCTAAACTTCATTAATTTTTAAAACATCATGTATTTCCTAAATTAAGCTAGATGACTCAATGGATAGGATTCCAGTTAGGAAGAACTAAATTCAAATCCAGCCTCAGATATTTGCTTGTTGTATGACCCTGAGCAAGTCATTTTACCTCTGTTTGCCTTAAACCACTAGAGAAATAAAATGGCAAACCACTCCAGTCTCTTTACTAACTCCATGGAAAGTATAATTCTCTGGGTCCTGAAGAGTCAGACATAATTGAATGATTGAACAAACAAAACTAGGTGTATTTCAGTGTAGGTTTTTGGTTGTTGTTTTTTTTTTATTTAGTGGGGGAAGTGGAATAGAAAGGACTTATACTTTCATTAATGGTAAGTAAAGTCCCATGTGTAAAACACTTTCCAAATATTGGAAAATCATCTATAACTTATAATCTTAGAGAATTGCCCAGACCATTAAAAAAAAGTTGTGATTTAGATAGAGAGCATTCCAAAATAGATCATTTCAATTATATTAAATTAAAAAACTTTTGTATAATGCAAGCAAGATTGCATTGAAAGTAGAAATCTGGGAAACAATTTTTAAAGCAAGTGTCTCTGATAAAGTTTTCATTTCTCAAATACATAGAGAACTAAGTCAGATCTATAAGATTACAAATCATCCCCCAGTTGATAAGTTCAAAGGGTATGAAAGAAGTTTCCAGGTGAAGAAATCAAAATTATCTCCAAATCACTTTTGATAAAAAGAAATGCAAATTAAAACAATTCTGAGCTATACTTCATATCTATCAAATTGTCTAATATAGGGGCAGCTAGGTGGCATAATGGATAGAGCATCAGGCCTGGAGTCAGGAGTACCTGAGTTCAAATCCGGCCTCAGACATTTAATAAATTACCTAGCTGTGTGGCCTTGGGCAAGCCACTTAACCCCATTTGCCTTGCAAAAACCTAAAAAAATAAAAATAAAATAGAAAAAAATTGTCTAATATAAAAAAGGAAATGATAAATGTTG
Organism: Macrotis lagotis; assembly: GCF_037893015.1. Classification (NCBI taxonomy): domain Eukaryota; kingdom Metazoa; phylum Chordata; class Mammalia; order Peramelemorphia; family Peramelidae; genus Macrotis; species Macrotis lagotis. The sequence goes on from NC_133659.1 coordinate 199,755,192, forward strand.
TAGAGAATGTGAGAAAATTGAAGTACTAATGCACTATTGGTGGAGTTGTAAATGATCCAACCATTCTGGAGAGCAATTTGGAACTATACCCAAAGGGCAACCAAACTATGCATACCCTTTGATCCAGCAATACCACTACTAGGTCTGTATTCCAAAGAGATCATAAAAAAGGGAAAGTATCTACTTATAGCAAAATACTTAAAGTGGTGGCAAAACATTGGAATTTGAAGGGATAGAAATTGAGGAATGGGTGAACAAGCTGTGGTATATAAATGGAATGGAATACTATTGTGAAATAAAAAATTACAAACAAGCAGATTTCAAAAAAACCTGAAAAGATTTGTACAAACTCATACTACCTGAAATGAACAGAACCAGAAAAACAGTGTACACAATATCAGCAACATTGTTTGATGATCCAGTTTTTCTCAGTAGCACAATAATCCAAAACAAGTACAAAGGACTCAGTAAAAAAAAAATACTGTCTTAATATCCATATTCATATAAAGAACTGATGGACTCTGAATGCAGATCAAAGTATAATTTTTCACTTACTTTATTCTTTCTTAAGATTATTTTTTCCTTTTGTTCTATTTCTTCTTCAACAACTGAACTAAAATGGAAATGGTTTACATGAGAACACACATATATAAGCTATATCAAACTGCCTACCAAAGAGGGAAAAGGAGAGAGCAAGAAAAATTTAGAATTTGAAATCTTATAAAAATCAATGCTAAAATTTTCATAATATGTAATTTGGGGAAAAGTATTGATACTTAGCTCTCCTTCCCCATCACATAGTCTATTAGAAGCAGGATTTAAACTCAGGCCTTCCTAACCCCAAGAATGGCCTTCTATCTCCTCTACCATACTGCCTTATGATCTAAGTTATTCAAATTTTAAAAGATGCAATGACTATTTGAAGAAGCATAAAAAAGTGGGAAGGAATAGGACACATGTGAAAAGCAAGGAGAGAAGAGAGGAACAAGCAGAGGAGTTCACAATGGAGAACAGTGAGAAATCTGAATGGATAAGATGAGGCCTAATTAAGGAGAACTTCAAAGATCAATCAGAAACTTTGAATTTGATATGACCAATACTAGGAGCTATGGTAGTTTGTCTGACAGGAGACTGAAATCACTTCTAGAACTATTCTTTTGACCACAGTGCTGTCAGTGCTAGAACCACAAGGGTCATAATAAAGTTGTAAATAAAGGCTGGGGAGTTGAGATTAGGACAACTAACTCAGGAAGAGAGGTAGTGATTGGGCATTGAAATGTCAAGTTTTCAGGGAGCAACCAGATATCATGATTCTAAGCAGAACTTCAGTGGAATTAATATGGAGTGCCTACTTTCAGTTTAAGTAAATACATTGAAAACAGGCAGGCAGTTAGGAGACTAACAGAAAGGGAATCAGAGGGATAAGGAAAAGCAATTAATAAAAGGGTATGTCAATAGTCACGTGCCAAAAACAGAAAGGGAAACTGGAGGTTAGTGTAAGGCACCAACAACCAGGAATACTTTGTATTTGAATTTTCTACCCCAACCAGGAATTGTTTTGTGTGCTTCCTCATGGGATAGAAATCAATTCTAGAACATATGAACTTCTAGGTGGCACAATACATAAAGCACAATCATCTTTGTGGTTCTGAGGCCGGGTCTGGCCTCAGACAATTATTTGATGTATGATTTCAGACAAATAACTTAACCCTGTTTGCCTCAAGTTCCTTATATGTAAAATGAGCTGGAGAAGGAAATGGCAACTCACTCCAGTATCTTTACCAAAAAAACAAACAAATAAAAAACTCATATGATGTTTCCAAGGATCAGATACTACTATCAAATCAATGCTACTACACAAGTCAATATGAGATTCCCATGGATTCTATGTATAATTTAGTTCTATTTGAGATTAACACCACTGGTGTAATAAATTGAATCATGAGCCTTAAAGTCAGGAAGAAAACCCTTAGCTGTATGAGTCTAAACAAGTCATTTAATCTCTGTGCCTTAGGGAAGTCCCTAGGATATTAATTATTAAGTCATAGATAGATCAATTGGCTTTGATAGAAAGCATTCCCTCATTAATACAAAATAATAAATCCTTTCAAGGTTTTAAGGGGAAAGGGAGAGTTAAGGAGTACTTGACAATAATTATTTCATTTTATTCTCACAGCAATACTGCAACTGTTATTATCTCCATTTTATAACTGAAGCAAACAGAAATTAAATGACTTGATTCTGGGCAGCTAGTAAGTGTCTGAGACTGGATTTGAACTCATGTCTTCCTGACTCCAGCTAGGTGGTGCAGTGGAGAGAGCACCAGCTCTGGAATCAAGACCTGGGTTCAAATGTAGCCTCAGATGCTTAAAAATTACCTAGCTATATGTTCACCCCATTGCCTTGCAAAAACCAAAATTAAGCACTTTACAAGCCTTAAAGCCTTATGTAAGTGTTAACTATTATTGTTTCTATTATTCACATCAATTTACAAAGTCAGAGCTTTCTTCATTCCTCAGCTGCCTATCACAAATTATCTCTAGAGAAAAATAGGATAAAATCCCAAGGTAATTGCCTGAGCTCAAAGAAAAATTTTAAATTTCTCTGGCTTCTTTCATAATATCAGAATGTAACATAAATCTTTTGGTGAGATTCTGCATCTTTGGGTCCCTATCTAATCTATGCTTTATCTTTCAGCTGAGGGGAATGTTGCCCTGAATAAAATTATGGATAATGTGAACTCTATTAAAGGTGAGTAAGAAGTTATGAGGAAAATACAGGTAAAAACTGGCATCTTCACATTTTTCACAGAAATCCATGAGAAGAAGCATGGCATGAGTGATAGAATCAAGAATTCTTATATTCTAATATTTTCTCTGATACTTAGTAGCAGTGAGAGTGTGGGGCAAATTACTTCCCCTCTCAGGAAGGTTCCTAAATAGTATTGTATGGGATGTGTTTACCTGCTTAAATAACACTCGGAGATTTCTCAAGGTATGAAGAGAAAAGTTTTATTCAATTCTCGAGAATTGGACCCCCTTTCTCTGTCTTAAACATGGAGAGATAAAAGGGGGTAAAGAGCAGGAAATTCAAGATCCATTTATCCTGGCCTGATGTCCCCCCCCCACTGACCCATCCTCATTAGTGAGGAATGTGGTCTTCACAATCTATAGGCATAAATTACTCCTAAAGAATAAGCATATAATTCAGAGACAGGTTCTCCCCCTCCAGGACAAGGAATGTAGAACCATCTGGACTTGTCCAGATAAGACAGGGTCAGTTTACACTTTACATTCTGGTCAAGATAACATAAAATTGCTTGTCAGGGGAGGAGGTGCAAAAGGGACATAACGCACGGCTTTAACTATTTCTAATCTATAATATTCTACTGAAGAAATCTCAGACTTTATACCATTCAGTATTTATAAGGATAATGTGTTAATGTGTATAGGCAGAAATAATGAAAGTGCAAGCATTTATTAGTTGCCTATGAGATCATCCAATCTGTGACAGGCACTGGATTTAAAAATGCAAAAATATATAGTCTGAACTCACAAGGAACCTGCTTTTTCTTGGGAAAGACAAGTGTTCATGTAAATATGTGAAGGAAAAAAAAGAACATAATTTGAGTAGGGGAATAAGAGGCAGAGATTGCGATTCACCTTGAAGCAAGAGAGTGGCTCTAAGGTGTAAGTAAAGAGAGCATAGGGGACAACTAGTAAGATAATACAGAGAAAGGAACTAAAAGGTGATGTGTAAGGATGAGAAGATAGGCAGGGGAAGGTGATATATAATGAGACTAGAAAGGAAGATTGGGGTCAGGTTGAAAAATCCATAGAGATAGGAGTTTATATTATTTGATCAAGGAGAAATAGGGAGGAGAAATAGGGAATGAGGGGAGTTTGTGACATGATCAGTAAGTAAATCTGTACTTAAACTCTTTGGCAGGTGTGTGCAAAATGCATTGGAGGGAGAAGGGACTACAGTAGAGGCAGGGAGACCAATTAAGGGATCATTATAACATCTCTTCAAGGGGAAGATGAACAATGACCTGAGCTAAAGATGTGGTTGTGTGAATAGAGAGAAAAGAAGTTAGATTTAAGAGGTTTTGAAGAGGGAGAATTGGCAAAATTCCTACTCAAAAGTATTCCTTCAGGGCATTACAAGCTGGCCCTTTGCAAATGTGAATTGGCTTAATTACCAGGAGGTACTTTGCTAACTTGACTGAATCTTGCCCATTCCTCCATTTCATAATTCAGTCAAATGGAGGCTATTATTTGAAATAGGGGAAGTTCTAATCACTTGTTATAGAAAATACATATTTAAAATTTATATAAAACCTTATCATAGGTGAATATATTAAGTGATTATTATTCCATTCAAATCAGTTTGCAAGCTTTCCAAATCCTCTCCCTTTGTGGCAAATCATGAATTGCCTGAATTTGTAACATGTAGATTTTAGCTCCCCTTTTCCTAAAATTGAAACTGACAACATTCTAGATCTCTCAGCTCATGGTGAAGTGTGAGATTGCATTCGGAGGGCTCAGTAATTGGCATAAAGACAAAGTACCCAAATGCTACTTATTAGTCCCATGAAATTTAAGGTGTCATTGATTTGTCAGTTTTCAGACAACAATTCTTTAATTACAATTTCAGATTCTGAGGTGTTGGCCCCTTCAGTCTATTATATTTCCCTGAACTGGAAAGAAATAATTTCTATATCTAAATTCCCAAATGACTTACTCTTTATATGTTGATTCATCTTAAAAGCTAACTCTACTAGCTGTTTTTTCTTAAATTTGGAAATGATGAGTCACCAAAATAGGTGCATCTTTCACCCTCTGAATTTATTATTTTTCCTTATATTCCCATCTTTCACCATTTTCATCTTTGTAAACAGAAAATGTTGATATTCAAAACTTGGAAAATTTTCTAAAGGACATGGGGATGACACTCACAAAAGATGAACTTCAAAATATCCAGAAATCCCTGCCAATTGATGGTGAGTATTTCAGATTACATGGTGACCATCAGGAGAACTTGAACTTGCTTGTGTGAAAAATGTCTTATACTTTCTAAAGAAAGATGCATCAAAAAAAAAAAAAACATGCATCAAATTATATAGGATAGTGTTTTTCAACTCCAGTGCAAGCATAAAGACTAACCAGGGGAAGATAAAACCATTTTAGTAATTAGGAAGCCTAATGAATAGTAAAGAGAAAGGAGAACCAAAACATTGAAAAAAGTGAATAAAAAATAAAAATAAAGAAGGTGGGTAGGGGGGAGAGTTAAGAATTGATAGAAAAGTTATCCAGTATTGCCTCAGATGGAAAGTGAACTTGTTTCCACCCATTACAAATAGACTAGCATTGGGGTTTCTAGACCAAAAGAACAAACATATGACAGGAAACTGGAGCCAAAGTTGCTCAATTCATTTGTCTTAGGACAGAGAGAGATATAGGGCTTTTAACTATGGAGCAATATTTCAGTCTCCTTATAAAATGTCAATGGTACCCTCAGAAATTCAGGGAACATTTTCTTATTTTTTATTAAACTCTAGGTAAGCAAGCCTAAACTTCACTGCTCTGGCCAATCTAGAAATAATAAGTAAATGATTTGCTTTACTTCTGAAAATTCACAATATTTCATTTTTGTCTAACATTTTGTCTTGGGCTAGTGTTAAAAGGGTTCATCACGTCCTTTTAAGAGGAAGTATGGTATTATAGAAAGAAGTACTAGGTTAGGAATCTAGGCCTGAAATTCATATCTCAACTTTGTTGTTATTGTTCTTGGGAAGGACCTGAAGAATCTTTGGTTCCTTATCACTTTGCCATGGAGTAAGCATTTTAAAAGTGAGCATTTGTGAGTGAATTAAATGGAAAATTAATAGACTTCTGAAGGCACTCAGGACAGCTAGATGGTACAGTAGATAAACTAAACTCAGGAAAATCTGAGTTCAAATGGGGTCTCAGACATTGACTATGATACTGGAAAAGTCATTTAACTTTCCAAAACTGAGTTGCTTCATCTGTGAAATGGGAGTAATAATAGCACCTGTCTCCCAGGATTGTTATAAGTTCAAAAGTAGATAATATATGTAAAGCATTTTGAAAATAAATGTAAACTTTTATATACACAGTAAGTGACTTGAACAGGCAAATAAAGAAGGAACTGATTGAATTGATCTTATGCATAAAAAACAAGAAATATGATTTCATAGAATATTTCATCACCCTTACTAAGAATGAATTTTCAACAAAAGGGAAAGAGATACTAAGGACTTCTAGACTGTACAAATGCTTTATGCTTTTGTATTATGAACAGTTTTTCAAGAAAAGAATTGGTCGGTGTTAGGTTTGGCTAGCTCCAAAAAAGCATTGCAAAAAAAATTGAAACAAGTTATATCAAATAGGCAGGAAAGGACTTCTTATTGCAATAAGAACATTCACAGGATTAGCTATGAACAATAAAACTACTTCCTTGTCAAGAAAAAGACCAGAATATTTAAAAAATGCATAATCTTCTAGTTTTGTTATGATATTCTGATGTTATGTTTGATATGATAAAAAAGAATAAGCAAAATAACAAAAAAAAATATGACCATAAGGGTGGGAAAGAGATAAGGCAAACAATTGAAACAGTTCAAATTGAATTATTTAAATAAGCAACTAACCATGAAAATTGAAAATAGGCATCAAAAATTACAAGTATGGTGATGAAAAGGTCAAACTTTAAACACTCTACATCTGTTGCCACAAGAAGAAAACCAAACGAGACCAGTAAATAAAAAATGTAAGAAATATGGCAACACTAGTTTTAGTTAGTAAACTTATATGTTAAATGTCACAGAGAAGAATGATGGACATTGTTATAAAGCAATATTGTCTCATAAAGCATAGAGAAGCTATACAAAGTAAAAACAATTTTGGGGCAGCTAGGTGGCACAGTGGATAAAGCACTGGCCCTGGAGTCAGGAGTACCTGGGTTCAAATCCGGTCTCAGACACTTAATAATTACATAGCTGTGTGGCCTCGGGCAAGCCACTTAACCCCGTTTGCCTTGCAAAAAAAAAAACAATTTAAAGAAAATTTTGTAAGGAATCCCCCTATAGATGATAATCCCTAATACATTTAAAGATATAGAAAATTAATAAAATAAAATGGAAAAGGTCTATAATGATTATTATGACAAACTATAACAAACCAAGAAAAGCAGTAGAGAGGGAGCATTTGGAACCAAACATCCTAATCCAAGATAAGATGATGGGAGGGATAGAAATAGCATTACAAAGAAAAAAAGATAATGAGAAAAGCTACCAGGTGGGATCAAGTATATATAGAAAATGCTTCTGAAGGAGACACAATTGTGAGAGTACTTATGAATAAAGAAAAGTATGAGGATCATTTTTAGCTTTAATGGTTTTGACCTATAAACTTTTAAGAGTCTTTGTTCATAAAAGATTTGTGAAAGAAAGGAAGAAATGAGAAGAGACTTGGATCATTAATAAATTTAATGATATTAATACAATAGGTGGCAGGAAAAAATAACAATTACCTATATGCCTACTCTTTCATCAATAGAAAATCTTTAAATTAGTCATTTATACACAGTTCAAGAGCATCCTTGATGAGGGTATTATTAGGAATAAGTAGGTGTTTGCAAGAGACATTCAACAACAGATCACATCTTTGTCATTTTGTACTTAAGTGAAAGATGTAAAAAAATATAAGTTCACATTTTTCTTGTTTGGCAAGTATTTGATTTAGAAGAGTAAAAGAATATCTGAGTCATTTTTACAACAAAGTATTTTCCGTACTTATGTAAAATCAATATAGGTTCCTTGAAAGGTAAAACATTAATAATGCTGTTCAAAATAAATCTAATCACAAACATTAGATGAGGCATTAAAGAGACTAAAGGTATTCACCACTATGATGCTGATGCAGTTGAAGATGCTTTCCTAGTGAATCATTATTCTCTAGATAGTTCTATTGGGGGTGACATTTTCTTGGTTGCATCAAATTAGGGAATATTGCATAATCTCCAGGAAGAGGTCTGTAATCACTCAAGAGTTTGTGTAAACCATCTGAACAGGGAAGACTAAGTAGATGAAGAATGTCCATTACGGAGATTATGACATGCCTATAGTTCTAATTTATTTCTAAAAGTGTATATATCTAGGAGAAGGAATAAAAATCGATTATTCTCATAGTTTGAGGAGAATAAGCATTTCCCTTTGGAAAATTTAAAGATTCATTAATTAAATCAAGTTCCTGTGGAAATAAAGACTTTAATACCAGCATTCTACCAATGTTACTTCTAGTGAGACAAAGAATATGACATTCTCCAAGAAATAAAAATTAGTGTCACATTAAGGATAATAAAAAATAGTACATGGTGGGTATTATCAACATAAATGAGAGTATTTGAAGAGCAGGTATTAAATAGAATTATCACAAGGCAAGGGTTAGGGGTTAAAAAATAAACAGTGAGCAACTGGTACTCTGATAATATCAGTAGAGGGAAGCTGTTCTATTTAAATGGATATGTACTTTATTTGGTAACAGATAGAGCTCTCCTTGGATGACAAATGAATGGGATTTTCCAATGAGGTTTGGATAAAACAAGGATTTCCATTCTCACCTCTATGTTTTCATATATTTCCATCTATTGCAATAAAAAAATATAAATTAAAGAAAGAAGTAGAGGCAGAAGGGAAATAAACTTATTAATTTTTACAAATGATATGAAAATCTCAAAGACAATAAGAAGGAACCCTAGAGGTTCAACATAATGAAACAACTCTAAGAAAAATACAAAAGAAAACCACACAAATTTTCACACTTTCTATATGTTACCAAGAAAACAAAGCAGGAAGAGATTAAAAAAAACAACATTCCATTAAAAATAACTACAGAATTATAGAAATTTGGGGAGCCTGGTTACCAAAATAGAAAATTATATACACATAACTTAAAAAATACCCTTTAGAAATAAGCATTATTAAAAAATGTAGGAATTTTATTTTCTCATGTTTGGGAAATATTAGTGCAATAAAAATGGCAATAGTAATTAAATTTATGTACTTATTCAGAAAATTTGGAGAGGCCCTGGGAAGATGGTTTTATCAAAACCGTATTGGTGAAGCAGTGAATTAGTCCATCTATTCTGAAAAAGCAATTTCAAGCTATAATAAAAAAGACAGTATATTTTTCATAACCTTTTGCTTATCCATATAGCTTCTTGCTTTGTGTCCTAAAAAAGTTCAAAGAAAGAGGTAAAGACACAAATGCACAAAACAAAAACTGTATAGCATCACTTTTTGTCATAGAAAGAACTGGAGATTGATAGGATATATATCAGTTGGAAAATGGCTAATGAAATTTTCATATTTGAATGTAATAGAATATAATTTCACCATAAAAACATCACATGTGATGTTATAAATGAATGAAAAGAAAAACCTGCTAGAGTGAGAGAAAAGTGTACATTTTATTCAGGAACCTTGCAAGATACATCTTACAAGATATGGGTACCTCACTCCTAGGCATGAGACACAAATTAGTCTTCAAAGTCAGGTAATTTATGGTCTTCAGAAACTCTTTCCCCTCCCTCTTGGATGTTTATAGGGTCTCAGAGTTTGAGTTACAATCTAAAAGGTCCACCCATATGCCCCTAATATGATCCCCTCAAATCATATGAGGAATGATATACTAATGAACCCTAATTGTCACAGGGGGTGTGTGGGTTAATATTCAATTACCTAATTGCACTAACTCAGTATCATTAGGTCAAGATCTCTAGGTCACTCTTCACCAGTTGAGAACTGGTTTGAATGGGTTTGGTATCCCTGGAATGGGATTACTCTTCCAGTCTTGTGGTTGTCTGTGCCATTCCCCTTTTGTAATGGATTCCCTCAGGGCTCCCCTCCACACCCTCTGAACACCAACACCCTACATTTCTCACATGTGATAACTTCAGAAAAACACTGGATAATTTTTATGAATTGATTTTGAATGAAGTGAGCAGAACCAAGGAAAAATATTTTATAAAATGATTACATCATAACCAAAACTACTCTGAAAGACTTAAAATTGTAGCTCTGACTTCAGAAAATTGGTGGTAAATCATTCTAATCTCTTCCCAGAGAATTTATAGACTAGAAGTGCAGGTAAGAAATATGGTTTCCTTGACTCTTTATTTATTACAAGCTTGAGTTTTTATTGGGGGGAAGTGATGACAATAATGGGGAGGAGAAAGAAGTCCTGAAATATGCAAAAAAAGGAACGAAAAGAACATCAATAAAAGATGTATGAAAGCAGAAGTACAGAAAGCAAGAAGTACAGAAAAATCATAGACACACAATATAATCAGTAATTATTAAAATTGTCATATGTTATTTAAAACACATTGTTAATATAGGTTCATAGTTTGACATACCAAAAGAAAAAAAAACCTTTTCAGAAACTTATACTACTATTTCCTATTAAAAAGCTATCTTGAGTCAAGATTTGTGAAATACCTGTTTTTGAAACAAAGCTTGTATCTGAAATAAAACTTCCATTTACTATAATGGATTCTCTAAAAACAAAGTTACAAAAGAATATCTGTTAATGAAAGACATGAATGCATTCCTTTGAGAGCTCTGTTTATTCACTTCATTCTCCTTTGGTAGAGCAAAGAAGGAACAGAACAGGCTTTATAGGCTGAATTTACAAAATAATGAAGCTTTATGCCATTAACCTAATTCCTTGCTACTTCCTCTGTCAATTTCTCTTACAGTCCTAGGGAAGATAAACAAGACAAAATTAATTAATACTTTGCAGAATTTCAGTGGTGAGTGAAAATTTTTTTATTTCTATTCTTAATTAATTAATGTTAATTGTATTAGCTCTTCTTATTTGCTAATTCAGCATGTCTGCCTCATGACCTCTAGTTCTTTAAGTAAAACAACCCTGGAGGAAACAAATAATCAGATGTTTTCACTGTAGAGAATTTCAAATTCCTTAAAAGTGGATGGTGAGCATTTCTGAATCCTCTTTGCATTTTTGTGGAAGGTTTGATTTCTTGTCTAAGAGTTTCTGCAAGGATCCTAATATAGTTCACATGAAATACAGAAATACCTCTTGTGGATGTCTATCATAATTAATATTAATAACACATAAATACTTAGTCCAGAGTGCTTCAAATGGTTTTGATCAAGAAGTCTTTATGAAAGGGCTGACTCTCCCATAGGGAGAGGGGACACTGAATCCTGGAAATGCTAAGTCTTACATTCACTTTGAAAGACTTGTTCTTCCCCCTTCATGCTAATCATTGGCTGGGGTCATAATCTAATTAATATACCCCAAATGTTTTCCTCACACTGTTCGTCATACTAATGAGCACAGGGGAAGGAACTACTGTTCCTTGAGCATGTGTAAAGGATCTGGACACAGACCCTAGGTTAACTCAGAAATTAGTGGGGCAGACCTGATCTAATCTCAGGTTTTGATCAGACTGAGGCTAAATCTTTTCTCTTAACTGACATACATGCCCATAGGCACCAATACAGGCACACCCCAGTCTTTATAATGTAAACTAACAGTCTTTCTTCACATTCTGGGGATACCAAACACCCCCATATTCCTCACAATAATGTATGATGAAATATTATCTCTGAATCAATCTTCAAATCTAGACTCCTAGAATGTCACTGAATAGAACATAAGATTGGAAGATTTCTTGTAGTTTTACCACAGATCCCACCAGAGTGGCCTAGTGACCTTTATGGAGATGTGAATCAGGCAATACTAACTAGCCAAAGAAATTTTCTACTACTGGACTTAGAATCAAAAAGACCAGAGTTTGTTTTATATTGTATAAAATCCCGATTTCCACATTTATGATATGATCCCGGACAGTCACTTTCCCTCATTTAACCTCTCTGTCCACATTGATCAAATGGAGAGATATTAATACTGTCTGTAACATAAGATAGTAGAAGAATAAAAAAACCATAATTGTGTGTGTATGTATATATATATATATATATATATATATATATATACATGACACTATATGTGTATATAAATACATAGATATAAAGTTATATAACTTAAAGATATTACAAAATTAAAATATTTTGTAAGAGCTAGCTATTATTAATTAAATGAATACCATGTTTTTACTGGTCTGAATAAACTGAGTCAAACATGAGTAATGAGTCTCTAAGTATATTCCTTTAGCTTTCTATAGCAAAAATATAAAAATCATCATCTAATGGACAACAGTCAAAAGTCTTTAAAAATTTACTTTACAATAAATGCTAATTAAGATTTGTATTTCATGAACTTTTAAAATTGATATACATTTGAGGGGCGGCTTGGTGGTGTAGTGGATAAAGCACTGGCCCTGGAGTCAGGAGTACCTGGGTTCAAATCCGGTCTCAGACACTTAATAATGACCTAGCTGTGTGGCCTTGGGCAAGCCACTTAACCCCATTTGCCTTACAAAAAAAATCTAAAAAAAAATAAAATAAATAAAAACCTAAAATTGATATACATTTGAAAAAACAAAACAAAACAAGGCTTCTAGCCCAGAATACAGGCTTTTCTATAAAAAAAAAAAGTAAAGTCCCTAAATCTAAGCCTTTCTGGTCAGTTGTCAGAGAGCATGAATCTTCAATATTTCAAAAATTCATAACCTTGTTATTGAAAGTATTTCCACTAACAACATATTTGGCAACTCTTCTAAGGTTTCCTTGGGTACCTTTGTGTGAGTCACTTGTACCCAAAAAATAAAAGTTGAAAACTATATCTAATACCAGGTATATGTACAATGCAAGTGTGGGTGAAGAAATGTAAGCAGGGAGATTATAGAAGCAGAATCAACAGATCTGGCAATTGAATGGGAGGACAGGAGGAAGAGAAGAAAAACGAAGATTTGAGGATGATACTTTGAGGTTATAAACATGGTAATGACTCCATTTTTGCAAGACTTAAGTGAGATCATATATGTAAAAGACTTGGTACATTTGAAAGGGATGCATGAATGTCATTTTTCACATGTTTGATTTGAATAGTATAAACTTCTTTAGTTAAATGCTTCAATTTTTAGACTTTTAACAAAATGAAGTACCAAATGGGATGATTTTTCCAAAAGAGGCCATACCTGTTCGAACTTGAATAATTTAAATGCAATTTAAACATAATATTTTTATAATAAATTTAGATATTTGTTCCTTCATAGACAATATGTCTTCCATATAGTCAATTTGAAAAGGCAAATTTATATTCAAGTAATACCTATATTGAGAAGGAACATGGAGATAACTTAGTCTAGGGCCTTAATTTCAGAAAGTGAGAAGTAGAGAACAAGAGACAAGAAGAGACCAATTCTTTCATTGATAATCTTAATATCTCATAAATCTTAAAAGCCAAAATAAAGTGTCTGATTATAACAAATTCTAATAATACTCAAAAGCAAAGGAAAGAGAAGCTCACTGAATGACTATGTGAGGTAGCTATATGATTATGTAGGTAGCCATGGTGGATTAGGACTGGAGTCAATGAGAAAGACATGTATTCAAAGCATTAGACATGAGTTAGCTGTGAAATCCTTTTTGTTACTGTGTAGTTATTTCAGTCTCATCCAACACATTGTGGCCCCAAATTAGTCTTTCTTGAAAACTAAGGCTGTTCACCATTTCCTTTTCCAGTGCATTTTGCAAATGAGGAAACAAGCAAATCAGTATTAAATCAATTACACATGGGGAGGCTAGGTGGTGCAGTGAATAAGAGCACCTGCCTTGGAGTCAGGAGTACCTGGGTTCAAATCCGACCTCAGACAGTTAATAATTACCTAGCCATGTGGCCTTGGGCAAGCCACTTAAACCCATTGCCTTGGGGGAAAAAATGAAAAAAAGAAAAAAAACAATTACACAATGTAATGTAGACAGTAAATGTAAAGCCATGAGTATTCCTGATTGCAGGCCTGGAACTCTATGCACTGCAAGACCTAGATGTTGATGTCTTTTAACCTCATGGAACTTCAGTTTCTTCAAGGCTAAGAATAGATAAAAATAGCATTTGCCTACCACCCATCACTTCTTTTTTCTTTAGATTTTGCAAAGCAAATGGGGTTAAGTGGCTTGCCCAAGGCAAAACGGCTAGGTAATTATTAAGTGTCTGAGGTCGGATTTGAACTCAGGTACTCCTGACTCCAGGGCCAGTGCTCCATCCACTACTCCACCTAGCTGCCCCCCATCAGTTCTTTAAAGGAAAAAAATGAGTTAATGTTTATAAAACGGATTGGAATTCTGTTCAAATGCCATTCATTGCTGTTAATGTGGTTATTATTTTATGGATTAAGAATAACCTTAATTTCTTAGCTGCCTATCATAACTTCATTTCTCCTGAAAAGAGGATAGACAGAGAGAGAGAGAGAGAGAGAGAGAGAGAGAGAGAGAGAGAGAGAAAGAGAGAGAGAGAGAGAGAGAGAGAGAGAGAGAGAGAGAGAGAGGGGGGGGGGGGGAATTCAGAGGACACTGTTAAATACCTGTATATCAAAATGTCATGATGTAAAAAAAAATTAATGATGTAATATGGTATGAATTTTGTGAGTTTCTAACTCTTTAGCTCTGCTCTAACCTCTGCCTCATCTTACAGCTGATGGGAAGGTCTCCCTGAAAACACTTATGGAGAATGTGAAATCGATTAAAGGTGAGTGAGAAATAATGATGAGAAGGCACGTACGTGTCAATATTTTTCTCTGGAATCCAAGAGAGGATGCATAACTTGACAGATCAAGATAGAGCCTTAGCATCAAAAAGTCCTAGGTTCAAATCTTTCCTCTGACACGTGGGACTTTGGAACAAATTACTTCCCTTTTCAGGCAGTATCCTAAACAATACATAGGGAGATAATTTACTAATCAACTGTAAGCATAGATAAGCAACTTTTTTAAAATTTATTTTTATTAAAGATATTATTTGAATTTTACAATTTTCCCCCCAATCCTGCTTCCCCCCCCCCCACCCCCTCCCCACGCAAAGCACTTTGTCAGTCTTTACTTTGTTTCCATGTTGTACCTTGATCCAAATTGGGTGTGATGAGAGAGAAATCATATCCTTAAAGAAGAGAAGAGAAGTCTGAGGTAACAAGATCAGACAATAAGATACCTGTTTTTTTTCTAAATTAAAAGGAATAGTCCTTGCACTTTGTTCAAACTCCATAGCTCCTTATCTGGATACAGATGGCACTCTCCTTTGCAGACAGCCCAAAATTGTTCCCCATTGTTACACTGATGGAATGAGCAAGTCCTTCAAGGTTGAACATCACTCACATGTTGCTGTTAGGGTGTACAGTGTTTTTCTGGTTCTGCTCATCTCACTCAGCATCAGTTCATGCAAATCCCTCCAGGCTTCCCTGAAATACCATCCCTCCCTGGTTTCTAATAGAACAATAGTGTTCCATGACATACATATACCACAGTTTGCTAAGCCATTCCCCAATTGAAGGACATTTACTGGATTTCCAATTCTTTGCCACCACAAACAGGGCTGCTATAAATATTTTTGTACAAGTAATGTTTTTACCCTTTTTCCTCATCTCTTCAGGGTATATACCCAGTAGTGGTATTGCTGGGTCAAAGGGTATGCACATTTTTGTTGTCCTTTGGGCATAGTTCCAAATAGCTCTCCAGAAGGGTTGGATGAGTTCACAGCTATACCAAGAGTGTAATAGCGTCCCAGATTTCCCCACAACCCCTCCAACAATGATCATTATCCTTCCTGGTCATATTGGCCAATCTCAGAGGTGTGAGGTGGTACCTCAGAGAAGCTTTAATTTGCATTTCTCTATTGATTAATGATTTAGAGCATTTTTTCATATGGCTATGGATTGCTTTGATCACCTCATCTGTAAATTGCCTTTGCATATCCTTTGACCATTTGTCAATTCGGGAATGGCTTTTTGTTTTAAAAGTATGATTCAGTTCTCTGTATATTTTAGAAATGAGTCCTTTGGCAGAATCATTAGTTGTAAAGATTGTTTCCCAATTTGCTACATTTCTTTTGATCTTGGTTACATTGGTTTTAATTGTGCAAAAGATTTTTAATTTAATATAATCAAAATCATCTAATTGGTTTTTGGTGATGTTCTCCAACTGTTCCTTATTCATAAATTACTCCCCTTTCCATAGATCTGACAGGTAGACTAGTCCTTGATCTTCTAATTTCCTTATAGTATAGTTTTTTATGTCTATGTCCTGTAACCATTTGCATCTTATCTTGGTAAAGGGTGTGAGGTGTTGGTCTAATCTAAGTTTCTTCCATACTAACTTCCAATTAACCCAGCAATTTTTATCAAAGAGGGAATTTTTATCCCAATGGCCAGACTCTTTGGGTTTATCAAATAGCAGATTACTATAATCATCTCCTGCTTTTACACCTAGTCTATTCCACTGGTCCACCACTCTATTTCTTAGCCAATACCAAACAGTTTTGATGACTGATGCTTTATAATATAATTTTAGATCAGGTAGGGCTAAGCCACCTTCTTTTGTACTTTTTTTCATTAAGCTCCTGGCAATTCTTGACTTTTTAATTTTCCATATGAATTTACTTACAATTTTTTCTAACTCGTTAAAGTAATTTTTTGGAATTTTGATTGGTAAGGCACTAAACAGGTAGTTTAGTTTTGGTAGAATTGTCATTTTTATTATATTAGCTATACCTATCCATGAGCAGTTGATATTTGCCCAGTTATTTAAATCTGTTTTAATTTCTGTGAGAAGTGTTTTATAATTGTTTTCAAAAAGATTCTGAGTCTGTCTTGGCAAAAAGACTCCCAAATATTTTATATTGTCTGAGGTTACTTTGAATGGGATTTCTCTTTCTAGCTGTTCCTGCTGTTTCTTGCTGGACATATATAGAAAAGTTGAGGATTTATGAGGGTTTATTTTATAACCTGCAACTTTGCTAAAATTGCTAATTGTTTCCAGTAGTTTTTTGGATGATTTCTTGGGATTCTCTAGGTAGACCATCATGTCACCTGCAAAGAGTGAGAGTTTTGTCTCTTCCTTCCCAATTCTAATTCCTTCAATTCCTTTTTCTTCTATGATTGCTTATGCTAACATTTCTAATGCAATATTGTATAGTAGTGGTGATAATGGGCACCCTTGTTTCACCCCTGATCTTATTGGGAATGCCTCTAGCCTCTCCCCATTGAATATAATGCTTGTTGATGGTTTCAAATAGATACTGCTAATTATTTTAAGGAACAGTCCATTTATTTCTAACTCTCTAGTGTTTTAATAGGAATGGATGCTGTATTTTGTCAAAAGCTTTTTCAGCATCTATTGATATGATCATATGATTCCTGATAGGTTTGTTGTTGATATTATTGAGTATACTAACAGTTTTCCTAATATTGAACCAACCCTGCATTCCTGGAATAAATCCTACTTGATCATAATGTATTATCCTAGTTATGACTTGTTGTACTCATTTACTAAGATTTTATTTAGAATTTTTGCATCTATATTCATCAGGGAAATAGGTCTATAATTTTCTTTCTTTGTTTTAACTCTTCCTGGTTTAGGTAACTGTACCATATTGGTTTCATAGAAAGAGTTAGGCAGAGTTCCATCTTTCCCTATTTTTCCAAAGAGTTTATATAGGTTTGGAACCAATTGTTCCTTAAATGTTTGGTAGAATTCACTTGTGAATCCATCAGGTCCTGGAGATTTTTTTTTAGGGAGTTCAATAATGGCTTGTTGAATTTCTTTTTCTGAGATAGGGTGGTTTAGGTATTTAATCTTCTCTTCATTTAACCTGGGCAACTTATATTTTTGTAAATATTCATGCATTTCACTTAGATTATCAGATTTATTGGCATAGAGTTGGGCAAAATAATTTTGAATTATTGCTTTAATTTCCTCCTCATTGGTGGTGAGTTCACCTTTTCCATTTATGATACTAGCAATTTGGGTTTTTTTAATCAAATTGACCAGAGGTTTATCAATTTTATTGGTTTTTCCATAATACCAACTTTTGGTTTTATTTATTAATTCAATAGTTTTTTTGCTTTCGATTATTATTAATTGCTTCTTTAATTTTTAGAATTTCTAATTTGTTATTTAATTGGGGATTTTTGATTTGTTCTTTCTCTAATTTTTTTAGTTGCATGTTTAGTTCATTGATTTCCTCTTTCTCCAATTTATTCATGTAAGCATTTAGAGCTATAATATATCCCCTGAGAGTCACTTTGAATGAATCCCATAGGTTTTGGTATGTTGTTTCATTATTATCACTATCTAGCATAAAATGATTAATTCTTTCTATAATTTGTTTTTTGGTCCACTCATTTTTTAAAATGAGGTAGTTCAGCTTCTAATTTGTTCTGGGTCTATATCTCCTTGGCCCAGTATTGCCTATGACTTTTATTGCATTTTGATCTGAGAAAGATGTGTTCACTATTTCTGCCTTTCTGCAGTTGATCATTAGGTTTTTATGTCCTAGTACATGGTCAATTTTTTGTATAAGTTCCATGTACTAGAGAGAAAAAGGTATATTCCTTTCTATCCCCATTCAGTTTCCTCCATAAGTCTACCATATCTAATTTTTCTAACAATCTATTTACCTCCTTAACTTCTTTCTTGTTTATTTTATGATTCAATTTATCTAGATCTGAGAGTGGGAGGTTGAGGTCTCCCACTAGTAGAGTTTTGCTGTCTATGTCTTCCTGTAGTTCGTTCAGCTTCTCCTCTAAGAATTTGAGTGCTGTCCCACTGGGTACATATATAGTCAACATTGAAATGACTTTATTGTCTATGGTACCTTTCAGGAAGATAAAGTTTCTTTCCTTATCTCTTTTAATGCTATCTATTTTTACTGCTGCTTTGTCTGAGATAAGGATTGCTACCCCCTGCTTTTTGTACTTCAGCTGAAGCAAAATATATTTTGCTCCAACCTTTTACCTTTACTATATATGTATTTCTCTGCTTGAAATGAGTTTTCTTGTAAGCAGCATATTGTAGGATTCTGGTTTTTAATCCACTCTATTATTTGCTTATGTTTTAAGGGAGAGTTCATTCCATTCACATTCAAGGTTATGATTACTAATTCTTTATTGCCTTTCATGCTATCTTCCTCTGTTTGTATTTTTCCCCCTTTCCCCCATCCATATTCCCCAGTATTTTGTTTCTGAATACCACCTCCTTCAGTGTGTTTGCCCTCCTATATCACACCCTCCCATTTCTTTCCCCTTTCCCTTTTTCCCTTTTCCCTTCCCTTCCTTTTTTTATTTCCCCTTTCCCCCCCACTCCCCTTCCCTTTCTCCATCCCCCCCTCCCCTTTCCCCCTTTTAATACTTGAAAGGTTAGATGTTTTCTAAGTTAACTAAGTATGTGTAGGTTGGCTTTAAGACAAGTCTGATGAGAAGAAGATTCAGGTGTTTCTCCTCTGCTCCCTTCTTCCCCTCTATTACCATAGGTTTTTGTACCACTTAGTGTAATGAGATTTGTCCCATTCAATCCCCTCCCTTCTCCCGTCTCTTTCCTGTCCCGCTTTTTAAGGAGGTAGTGTTTTTTTAAGATCATTCTAGGGGCGGCTAGGTGGTGTAGTGGATAAAGCACTGGCCTTGGAGTCAGGAGTACCTGGGTTTAAATCTGGTCTCAGACACTTAATAATTACCTAGCTGTGTGGCCTTGGGCAAGCTACTTAACCCCATTTGCCTTCCAAAAAAAAAAAACCTAAAAAAAAAAGATCATTCTATCTAAGTCATAGAAAATTCTGAGTGTCTGTCCCTTCTAGTTCAGTATGTTCTATCAAATAGAGTCAAAATTCCTAAGAGTTATTAGAGTCTTTCTCTCAAGTGGGGTTAAAGCCAGTTACATCCCATTAGATAGCAGTCTCATGTATAGGTCATGAATGTCCATCACTTCTGGCTAGCTGTATTCTCTCTGTTAGAGTTACAATTCTCAAGATTTATGAGAATATTCCCCGCCCCCGCCGGGTTATAGCCAGTTTCACCTTACTGGATTGCATTTTTTTTTCCTTTTACCTCCCCTCTTTTCTTTATACCTTTTCGTGTGTCTCTTGAACCTCCTGGTAGGTGTCCAAATTTTCTGTTTAGCTCTGGTCTTTTCATCAGAAATTTTTGGAATTCTTCCATTTCATTAAATGTCCATCTTTTTCCCTTGAAGAGAAGACTCAACTTTGCAGAAAAGTAGATTCTTGGCTGCATTCCAAACTCCCTTGCTCTTCAAAATATCTCATTCTAGGCCCTTCGATCCTTTAATATTGATGTAGCCAGGTCCTGAGTGATCCTTAGTGTGGGTCTCTGATATTTATATTGTTTCTTTCTGGCTGCTTGCAGGATTTTCTCTTTCATCTAATAGTTCTGGACTTTGGCCACAACATTCATTGGTGTTTTCATTTTAGGATCTTTTTTCTGGTGGGGATCGATGTACTCTTTCAATAACTAGTTTGCCCTCTGATTCCATGATATCAGGGCAGTTTTCCATCATTGGATCTCCTAATATTAAGTCAAAGCTTTTTTTTCTCTTCAATGTTTTCAGGAAGTCCTATAATTTTCAGGTTGCCCCTCCTTGATCTATACTCAGTGTCAGTGGTTTTGTTGATTTGGTATTTTACATTTTCTTCTATTTTTTCTATTTTTTTAATTTTGTTTAACTGACTCTTGCTGTCTCATGGAGTCATTAGTTTCTGTAGACTCCATTCTTTTTTGGGGGGAGGAGTTTTCTTCATTAACCTTTTGCAACTCCTTTTCCAATTGGTCAGTTCTACTTTTGAAAGAGCTTTCCATTTGATCAATTGAGGTTTTGAGAGAATTAATTTCTTTTTGCATTTGCTCATTTGAGGATCTGAGAGAATTATTCTCATTTTGTAATTGTCCAATTGATGATCTGAGAGATTTATTCTCCTTTTGTATTTGTCCAACTGTACTTTCTAAGGTTTTGTTTTCTTGTTGCAATGTATTAATTGTCTCCCCCAAATTTTTAAGCTCCTTCCTTATTTCTTCAAGGAAGTCTTTCTGTGCTGGAGACCACATTGTCTTCTCCTCAGAGGTTCCAGGTCTCTGTGAGTTAGGGTCTTTCCCTTCCAAGAATTTTTCTATGGATCCACTTTCCGCTGACCCTTCTTCATTTTGCTAAGACCTTGAGTTGAGGGGGTCTGGTTCACTGGGGCTTGGGATAGCTAAAGGCTTTACTCACTGAGTGCAGTTTCTGTGGCTGGCCAGTAGGCGGTGTTGGTTGCTTTCTCTGGAGTGTCTGTAACCTTGGGTGAGGCCTTTTCCCTTTGCTTGAAGGGAGGGGTTATGGCGATTGAATTCTTTTGCCTTCAATCAATGGTGGGCTATACCCTGGCCTGAGGTCATTCCTCTTCCCGGCTGGATCTTCTGCCCACACACCTGGGCCTAAGGCAGAAGTAGTTTGCATTTGTTTGTTTGGGAAGAGGCCTCAGCCTCAATGGAGGCGTGGACTCAGAGTTCCACAGACAGGAGGAGCCCAGGGATGGTGTCCACAGCTCTCCTGAACCAGAAATTTCCCCCCAGCCCCGTCCCCAAGCTCCAAGGAGACAGCACCAACACCAGTGCCTCTGCTCCCCCACCAACCCAAGCCCCTGTGGTCCAGCCCCACTGCTGATCCAGCAGGTCCAGCTCTCAGGCCCTCCAACTCTTGGTTGCAATTCAGCTGTCAATCTGGCTGATCCAGGGCTGATCCTCCCTCTATGCCCAGACTCACCAGCCTGAATTCAGCTAAAGCTGCTGCTGGAGACAAATCCTGAGGTAGATGTTCATTCTCCTGGCTTTTCTTTCTAGGTTTTGTGGTTCGAATTTCTTTTAAGAGGTTTGTTTCATGTGATAGATGGGGAAGAGATCAGGAGACTTTAGAACTGTGCCTGTCTTCTCTCCGCCATCTTGGCCGAATAAGCAACTTTCAACCATTTCTTAGGTGCCCATGAGATCTGCACTAGGTACTGGAAGAACAGAAACAAAAGCAATGAAAGAGACTCAACTAAGTCGGAACTTGCCTTTTCTTGGGCTTACAACTCTATGCAGAATAAGAAAAACAGTATTTGAGGGGGCCGTCCCTCGCAGATGGGAAATGAGCAAAAGCTCCTTATAAAAGGCAGTGATTTTGAGGCACTGCAAAATAAGGAGAGTGACCCTGAGGTGACTGAGGAGAATAATAGTCTGAAAATAGAGAGAACTGAAAGGAAAGACCATAAGTAAGAAATATAAATTAAGCTGGGGGGGGGGGGGGAGGAAGTGATATCTAATGAGATTACCAAAAGGAAATTTGGGGCCACACTGATAAGGCCTGGACAAGTGTAGAGGCAAAAGTTTGTGTATCTGATCCAGACCCAACAATCACCCAACCATGTGACACGCAAGCCACCCGATCCCCACTACCCTGCAAACACCAAAAAGAAGGAAAAAAAAGACCCAAAATAAAATAAAATAGTAAGCATAGTAGGGGTGGCTAGTTTGAAGACCGAGCATTGGCCCTTGAGCCAGGAGCACCCGGGTCCAAATCTGGCCTCAGACACTCAAATATCACCCTGCTATGTGGCCCCAGGAAAGCCACCCAGCCTCATTTGTCCTGCACCCTCCCCCACATAATAATAATAAAAAATGTGCTTGAGTCGGTGTCCCAACACCAACAACTCTGTCATGGGTGGATCACATTCTTTATGGAAAGTCCATCACAAAACTTGCTTCTATATTTTTCCACTGTTGCCATTGCTGATCGCAACTCCCTCCTTTCTTATTTCTCCACTACCACGTACTATATTTTCTCTCTCCTTTCACTCTGACTCTGCTGTAGGGTTGCTGAGTGGTGCAGCAGCCAGATCCCTGGTCCTGGGGCCAAGAAGCCCTGAGCCCCCATAGCACCCATTAGGCCCAGAATCTACCTGGCCCTATGGCCCTGGACAGGCCTTCCAATCCCAGCCCCTTGAAAGAAGTAAAAAAGAAAATGTGTTATATCTGACCACTCTCCCTCCATGGCCCATCCTCTCCTCCTTTATTCACATCCCCACCCCTTCCCCCTGCTCCCCCCTCCTTACTCCAGATGTCTATACCATTGAGTATATATGCTGTTTCCTCTCCTAGCCACCTCTGATGAGAGCAAAGGTTCCCTCATTCCCCCTTGCCTCCCCACTTCCATATCATTGTAATAGCTCATTGTAATAAAAAAAAATCTTATCATATGAAATATCTTGGCCTATTCCCAATCTTCTTTCTCTTTCTCCCATGACATTTCCCTTTTTTTTCTATTGACTCCATTTTTACACCATATTTTATCTTCAAAGTCAGCTTTCTCCTGTGCTTCAACTATAAAATCTCCCTCTACCTGCTCTATTAACTGAGAAGGTTCATATGAGTATTATCAGTGCCATTTTCTATGCAGGAATACATGCAGTTCATCATCTTTAAGTCCCTCATATTTCCCCCCTCTCCTCCAATCTCCATGCTTCACCTGAATCCTGTATCTGAAGATCAAACTTTCTGTTCAGCTCTGGCCATTCCAAAAGGAACATTTGAAATTCCCCTGGTTCATTGAAAGTCCATCTTTTTTCCTGAAAGAGGACATTCAGCCTTGCTGGGTAGTTCATTCTTGGCTGCATTCTAAGCTCTTTTGCCTTCTGGTATATTATATTCCAAGCCCTACAAGTTTCCAATGTAGTTGCTGCTAAGTCCTGTGTGATCCTGACTGCAGCTCCATGATATTTGAACTGTGTCCTTCTGGCTGCTTGTAATATTTTCTCTTTGACGTGGGAGTTCTGGAACTTGGCTATAATATTCCTAGAGGTTGGTTTTTTGGGATCTCTTTCTCAGGGGGATTGGTGGATTCTCTCCATTCCTATTTTTCCCCCTGCTTCTAGAATATCAGGAAAATTTTCCTGTAGTAATTCTTTGAAAATGATATCAAGGTTCTTTTCCTGATCATGACTTTCAGGTATTCTAATAATTTTTAAATTATCTTTCTTAAGTCTGTTTTCCATATCAGTTGTTTTTTCAATGAGTTATTTCACATTTTCTTCTAATTTTTCATTTTTTTGGTTTTGAAGTATTGATTCCTGATTTCTGGTAAATTCATCTCAATCTCCCTGTATTCTATTCTTTGTCTGAAGGATTTGTTCTCCTCAGAGAGTTTTCTTATCTCTTTTTCCATCTGGCCAGTTTTGCTTTTTAAAGCATTCTTCTCCTCAATAACTTTTTGAACTATTTTATCCATTTGACCTAAGCTGGTTTTTAGCATGCTATTTTCTTCAGCATTTTTTTGGATTTCCTTGACTAAGCTGCTGACTTCATTTTCATGTTTTTCCTGCATCTCTCTCCTTTCTTTTCCCAGTTTTTTGTCCAACTCCCTCATTTGATTTTTCAAAGTCTTTTTTGAGCTCTATCATAGCCTGAACCCAATTTCTGTTTTGCTTGGAGTCCTTAGATGCAGGAGCTTGTGCTTCCTCATCTTCAGACTGACTGTTTTGATCGCATAAGACCTTGGAGGAATAAAGGTCCCAGTGGAGTGTCCCAAAAAAAACAACCCCAAAACCTTGGAAGTGCTGTAAATTAGTCTTGGATTGAGGAAATGAGTAAACAACAGAAAAAGAAGGATCTGACCATAGAGAATTACTTTAGTCCCATGGAAAATCAAAACACATACTCAGATGACGACAAAATCAAAGCTTCCATATCCATATCCATATACCTAAGAGAGAGAGAAAATGGGCTCAGACTGTGGATGAGCTCAAGAAAGACTTTGAAAAGTAATTAAGGCAGGTGAAGAAAAAATTGAAAGGAGAAATGAGAGCAATGCAGAAAAATCATGAAAACCAAATCAAAAACTTGGTGAAAGATATTAAAAAATACTGAAAAAAATAATTTGTTAAAAACCAGTTTAGGCCTAATGGAAAAGGCAAAACGAAAGGCAAATGAGAAGAATGCCTTAAAAAAGCAGAATTGGCCAGCTGGAAAAGGAGATTAAAAAAGCTCTCTGAAGAAAATAACTCATTCAAATGAAAAATGGAACTAAAGAAAGCTGATGACTTTGCAAGAAAGCAGGAAGAAATAAAACTCTTCCAAAAAAAGCCAAAAATTAGAAGAAAATGTGAAATATCTCATTGGAAAAACAACTGACCTTAAAAACAGATCCAGAAGAAATAATTTGAAAATTATTGGGCTATCTGAAAGCCACGACCAAGAGAAGAGCCTAGACTTCATTTTTCAAGAAATAATACATCAAAATTGCCCTGAGATCTTAGAAGCTGAGGGTAAAATATAAATTGAAAGAATTCACTAGTCACCCCCCTAAAAGGGATCCCAAAAGAAAAACTTCAGGAATATTATAGCCAAATTCCAAAACTCCCAAATCTAAAAGCTGCCAGAGACAGACAATTCAACTACCAAGGCTCCATAGTTAGGATTGCACAGGATCTGGCAGCATCTACATTAAGGGCTCATAGGGATTAGAATATGATATTCCAGAAGGCAAAAGATCTTGGTTTATAACCAAGAATCAACTACCCAGCGAAACTGAACATCCTCTTTCAGGGGAAAAGATGAATTTTCTTTTTTTTTTTAGGTGTTTTTTTTTGCAAGGCAAATGGGGTTAAGTGATTTGCCCAAGGCCACACAGCTAGGTAATTAGTAAGTGTTTGAGGCCGGATTTGAACTCAGGTACTCCTGACTGCAGGGCCGGTGCTTTATCCACTACACCACCTAGCTGCCCCTGAAAAGATGGATTTTCAATGAACAGGGACTTTCAAACTTTCCTAACGAGACAACCAGAGCTGAACAGAAAGTTTGATCTCCAAGTATAGGATGCTGGTGAACCATAGAGGGAGTGGAGGAGAGGGACTAACTATGAGGAATTTGATGATGTTGAACTGTTTGTATTCCTGCACAGGAAGAAGATATTGATAACTCATATGAACTTTCTCATTTATAACAGCTGTTAGAAGGAGCATATATAGACAGGACATAGGAAGGAGTGGAATGTATGATGTGGTAAAGGGATGTAGTCAATAGGCGATGGAGGAAAGTACTGGGAAGAAGGAAAAGGAGATGAAGAAGCAGCTGAGAGATTTCACATAAGAGTCAAAAAAATTCTTTTTCAGTGGAGGGGAAGGGGGAAGGCAAGGGGGGGGGAATGAGTGAGTCTTCATTCTCATCGGAAATGGCTCAGGGAGGAAATGACATACACACTTAATAGGGTGAGGAAATCTGTCTTGCCCTGGAGAAGGATGGGAGGAAAGGGATGGGATGAGGGGTAATGGGGGGAGGGAAGGGGGGAATAGGTAATAGAAGATAGGGAAGATAGAGGGAGAGGGTACTCAGATGCAACACACTTTTGGACAGGGCCAGGATGAAAGGAGAGAAAGAATAGAATAAATGAGAGTGGGAAGAAATAGAGTGGAGGTACAGCTAGTAATAGCAACTGAGGGAAAAATATTGAAGCAACTTCTCTGATGGACTTATGATAGGGAAAGCAATTCACCCCAGAGACAGAGCCATTGAAATCTTAGCACAGACTGAAGTACATTTTTTTTTCTTTCTCTCTATTCTTGAGGTTTCCCATCTTCTTGGGGGGGGGGGAGTTATGTTTATTCTCATGTTTACTCTTATAACATTCAATTTACATCAATGGATGGCATGGAAAAATGTAGAGACTGTCAGACAGCCTTGAGGGGGGAGGGAAGGGGGAGGGGGGAAAATTGTAGAATTCAGAGCCTTGCAATAAATGATGGGTACATATTACTATTGTATATAATTGGAAAACAAATAAATTGTTAAAAACAAAAACAAAAAAATTTACCTCGGAATGGATGTTATTAAGTGCATTAAAATTAGCCTCTTGTTGTAAAAACTAAACAGGGCGTGCAACTGGGTCAAAATTCATGGTTTCAGTAAAAAAAAAGTGGGGTTTTTTTCAGTTTTTCCATTTTAAGTCCAAATGAGTAGTTGTAAAGAGGTTCAAATCTTTAATATTTCAAGAATTCCTGACCTTTGATAATATTATGTTTATATTATCTCATAGACAATATGTCATCCATTTCACCAAATAAAGAAAATAAAGCAAATTTACAAAGAAAAATATTAATCAATATTAAAAATATTAACCTCAAACAAGATTGTAGTCAAAATTTTGAAAGAAAAAAGATCTTTTTGTTATCAATAAAAATGGCAGTTTCCTACTACACAGGGTAATAGAATGGTCAAATTGGAAAGGGACAAGTAGATCACCTAGTGCCTTCATTTCAGAAAGGACTAACTAGAGATCTTTCAGTCTTACTCTTAAAATGTCCTGAATCTCACAGACCAAAATAAAATGTCCAATTAAAATAAAAGTTCTCCTGATGCTCAAAAGCAAAGAGAAGGAAAACTCTCTGAATGATTGTGGGAGGTGGCTACATGATACAGTTGATACAGGGCTGAACCCAGAATCAGGAGAAACTATGTTCAAAATCTTAAACTGGCTAGGTAACCATGTTTGTCACTGTTGTACAGTCATTGTCCTACTCATTATAAGTGGAAGTTTGGTTTTCTTGGAGATGCAAAAGTTGTTTGCCATTTCCTTCTTCAGCTCCTTTTACAGATATGGAAACAGAGGCAAAAGAGTGTTTAATAATTTACATAGGGCCAAAAAGCTAAAAAATATCTGAGAACAGATTTGAAATCATGAAGGTGTGTCTTCCTGATTCTGACTTGGTACCCTATCTCTGTGCCACTTAGCTGCTCCAGGCAAGTCATTTAACCTCTCAACCTCAACCCCATCTCTTAAAAGGAGATGATAATAAACCCTGCCTCCCAAGTTTTTTTGTGAAAATAAAGAGTTACTGTCTTATTTAAATGCAAACTATTTTTATTACTTTTAGAATCATCAGTTTGTAGATTGAGAGATTTCTGCATTGCTCAGCTACATATTTTAAATCTTTAGGGAAAATAGGATAAAAATTCCACATATTTTTGTTAGGTCAGAGGAAACAGTTAAATTCCTCTGGCTTATCTCATAATTTTCATAATGTAATATAGTACTACTTTTATGAGCTTCTTTGGCTCCCTTCTAACTTCTGCTTTGTCTTACAGCTGATGGGAAGGTCTCCCTAAAAAGTCTTATGGAGTACGTGAAATATATTAAAGGTGAGTAAGAAGTAATGATGAGAATGCAGATAAATCTCATTATTTTTCACAGAAATCAATGCAAAGAGGCATTTCATGGTAGATAGAAGTATAAAATTAGAGTCAAGATGTTCTCTGTTCAAATTTTGCCTCTGACATTTACTGATTGTGTGACTATGGGGCAAATTTATTACCTTCCTGGTTAACACTCTCTCTCTCTCTCTCTCTCTCTCTCTCTCTCTCTCTCTCTCTCTCTCTCTCTCTCTCTCTCCATATATATATACATATATATATATGTATATATATGAATAATTTCTTGATCCGCAAAGATAGAGATAATCAAATTGCAAACATATATTTTTTTTGACTTGCAGCACTTATTAAGTACCCATTAGATTTGCGCTAGGAACTAGAGATACAAAGACAAAAACAATGAAATAGTCCCAGGAGTTTTTCTTCTTGAGAAACAAAACATGTGCACATGTAAATATGTGTGGGATAAATACAACATGATTAGAGAGGGAGGGACCCAAGCAGTGGCAGAATTAGGAAAATCTCCACATAGAAGGCAGAAATTCTGGTTCAACTTGAAGGAAAAGAGGGACTCTGAAATGGAAATAAGGAGAGCATGGGGACAGTTAATAAAATAAGACAGAGATAGGAAATGGAAAATCATGAGTGAGGACCAGAAAGTAGGCAGAAGAAAGTAATATCTAATAAGACTAGAAAGATAAGTTAGTGCCAAGTTGTAATGGGCTTTAAAATGATAAAGGCAAGAGTTTATGCTCTTGATCCAGCAGAAATAGGGAACCAGGAGACTTTTTTAAATGTCATAGAACATCATGTTAGCAGCTATGTAAAAATTGAATTAGAGGGGGAAGAGACTCTTGAAGCAAGGAAGACTAATGAGAGGGCATCATAACATCTCTTCAATGAAAAAATGAATGTTGACTGAGTTCAAAGATCTAGTAGTGTGAGTCAACGGAAAAGGGGAGTAGATGTGAGAGATATTATGGAGAGAAAAGTAGCAAGATTCCACAACTGATGAGGAATATAGGATAACTGTGACACTACCTACTGGGGATGAATGTGTTACAAGATCATCCCTCTATTTCAGTCGATTTATAAACTTGCTGAATACTCCTCTTTCTCTTTGTCACAAGTTCTGAATTCTCTGGAATATATTTTCTTTTTTCACCTTTCCTAATTGTTTCCAAACAATATTCTAGGTCTCCAAGTCAATGGTGAAGAGTGGGATTATATTCAGATTAGTTGAAACAATTAGTATAAAGACAAGTAGGGAACATTGTGTGGCTTGATGGATGATTGATTTCTCTGTCTTCACCAGACAGCTAATTACCATTTCATATTCCTCAGTGTAGGCTTCTTCAGCCTAGCATATTTCACCAAAACAGAAGGAAATAATTTCTATTTTCCAAATTCCCAAATTATTTTCCCTTTATAGGTTGGTTCATCTCAAAGACTAATTCTCCACTGGTTTGGTTGTTTTTTAATTTGGAGGTGATGAGCCACAAGAATGGCATCATTCACCCCCTGGAGTCGTTATATATTCCTCACATTCCTATCTTTCACAATTTTCATTTGTCATAAACAGAAAATGTTGATATTTCAAAACTAGAAAACTATCTGAAGAACATGGGGATCACAGTCACAGAAGATGAACTTCAAGATCTCAAGAAAAATCTGCCAATTGATGGTAAGTGTTTCAGATTACATAGTGACCATCAAGAGAACTTGGACTTGCTTGTGTGAAAATGTTTGATATAGGGCAGCTAGGTGCACACCAGCCCTGGAGTCAAGAGGACCTGAGTTCTAATCTGATCTCAGACACTTAATAATTACCTAACTGTATGACCTTGAGCAAGTCACTTAAGCTCATTGTCTTGCAAGACCACCCCTCCAAAAAAAAAAAGAAAATAACTTTATACTTTTCTAAAAAAAGATGCCTCAGACCACTCCATAGGATAGAGTTCTTCAACTTCACTACAAGAATAAAGAGTAACCAGGCAAATATAATACCATTTTAGCATCTAGGAAGCTTAATGAATAGTAAAGGGGAGCAGATAAAATTTTAAAAAAGAATAGAAGAATAAAAATAAATAAGGTGGGTGGGGGAAGGTAGAAGAGAGTAGAGTTAAGGATTGATAGAAAAGTTATCCAATATTGCTTCAACCTATAAAGGGAAAGCGATATTGTTTCTACTTGTTTCACAAGTGGGCTAGCATGGGAGTTTGGGGCTTCTGGACCTAAAGAGCTAGAATAGTATGACAGAAAACAGGAATCGAAGTTGATCAATTCATTTGTTTAGAACAGAGAGATATAGGGCTTGCAACCCTGGGGTGACACTCTACCCTCCTTATAAAATTTCAGGGAGTATTTTCTTATTCTTTATTAGACTTGGAAAGGCAAGCCTAAACTCTGCTGCTCTGGCCAAACTAGAAATAATAAATAAATGGTTTTCTTTGGATTTGAGAATTCATAATATTTCATGTTTGTCTAAACTCTTGTATGGGCTAACGTTAAAAGGACTCATCAGATCCCTTCAAAAGAAGAAATGTGGTATTATAGAAAGGAGAACTAGACTGGGATTCAAGGACTGAAGTTCAATATTCTTCTTGAATAGGACCCTGAAGTATCTTTGTTTCCTTACCACCTTGTATAAGAGTAAGCATTGTGAGTGAATTAAATGAAAAGTAATGAGAATTCTGAAGGCACTCAAGGCAGCTAGGTGGTACAGTAGATAAAGTGCTGTGTGTGGAATGAGGAAGATCTGAGTTCAGATGGGGACTTTGACATTGACTCTGACACAGGAAAAGTCACTTAACCTCAATTATAGCTCCTGCCTCCCAAAGTTGTTACAAGTACAAAATTAGTTAATATTTGTAAAGCACTTTGCAACTAAATGAAAGCTATAGTTACATAGAAAATGACTTGAGGAGTCAAGGAAAGAAGAAATTGATTAAGTTGGTCATATATATGCAAAGGCAACAAGAATTATGATTTTATAGAGTATTTGATCATACCTTATTATAGAACAAAGGATAAATATTCAGCATAAGGGAAAAAGAGAAGTCAGAAATTTCTGAATTCTACAAATACTTAATATATTTGTATTATGAATAGCATTTCTTAAGAAAAGAATTGGAGAGTGCTAGATTTGGCAAGCATCGAGGAGCATTGACAAAAAAAGGGAATAGTTCTAATAGGGAAGAAAAGATGTTAATCACTGGATCAGCTGTGAACAATAAGACCATCACCTTGTCAGAAAAAAGAATGCATTATCTTCTTGTTATACTATTCTGTAGGTAATGTTTGATGTGATATAAAAAGAATAAGCAAAATAATATAAAAAGTATGAACATAATGATGAGAAAGAGATAAGGCATACAGTTGAAAAATTCAATCTTGAGTTATTTAAACAAGCAACAATAAAAATGGAAAATGGGTATGACCATGTATGTACAGGTATGTACAGGTATGACCATGAAAAGGCCAAACATTAACCACTCTATGTCTATTGCCACAAGAGGAAAAGAAAATGAGACCATTAAGAAGAAAATGAGAACATTAAGCAAAAAATGATTGATTTACATGCCAAGTGAAGAAATATGGCAATACCAGTTTTAGTTTGTAAACTTGTTTGTTAAATCTCATGGAGGACAATGATGGATGTTGTTATAAAGCAATATTGTCTCATAAAGCATGGAGAAGGTATAGAAAATTAATCAAATTTAAAGAAAACTTTGTAAGGAACCCCCTAAGAATAGTAATCCCTAATGCAATTAAATATAAATATAGAACAATTAAAGAAATTAAATTAAAGAAAAGGGAAAAGATTTCTAATGATTATTAAAACAAATCATCAAGAGCAGTAGAGAGAAATGACTTGGAACCAAACATCCTAATCCAAGATAAGATTATAGGAGGGACAGAATTAGCATTAAAGAGGAAAAAAGATTAGAAAAGCTGCCAGGGTGGACCAAGTATGTATAGAAAATGGTTCTGGAAAAGACAAAATTGTGAGAGTACTTATGAATAAAGAGGCTATCCAAAAGTCTTAGGGTCATTTTTAGACTTAATAATTGGTTTAATCTATACTTATGCTTTTAAGACAACTTAGATATAAAAGATTTCTGAAAGGAAGATATGAGAAAAAAATTGTATCTTATTAATAAATTTATTAATTATAACTAGATGACTGAGGAAAAATTAACAGTCTCCTATTTGCCTGCTGTTGCAGCAATGCAAAATCTTTATAGGTGTCATTTACACACAATTCAAAAGGATCCTTGATGAGGTTATTAGGAGGAAATAAGCAGGTGTTTGCAATATTCAACAATAGACCTCATTTTTGTCATTGTTTACTAGATTGAAAGAGGGAGAAAATATAAGCTTGTGTTTTGCTTATCCTTTGACAATATGTAGTATTTGATTCAGGGAGCAAAAGAATATCTTAGAGTCACTTTTCCAACAAGGTATTTCCTGTCCATATGTAAAATTCAGTCTGGATTACCTTGAAATGTATAACACTAATAACCTTGCTCAATGCAGCTCTAAGCACAAACATTGGGAGAAGCATAAAAGAGAGGTATGTATGATGACAAAAGTGTTCACCACTGTAATGCTGAATCTGTGGACAATCTAAGTTGAAGATTTTTTTTTTTTGGTGAATTGTTATGCTCTGGATAGTTCTGTTGGGGATGACATTTTTTTGGTGGCATCAAAGTGTGGATCACTGCATAGCTTCTGGGAAGAGTTCTGTAACTACTCAAGAGTTTGTGTAATCTATCCAAATAGAGAAGATCAAGTAGATGAAGAATATAAATTAAACAGATTTTGACATGCCTTTTTTATTTTAATTTGTCCCTGAATATATTTATCTGGGAAAAGGAATAAAGAGGGACCAATTATTCACATAGTTTAAAAGTAGAATAGGCTGGGTGATTTTTGAGAAATGTAAAGATCTATTAATTATCTACTGTCTACAACTTCCTTTAAAAGCTACCTGAGTTAAGATTTTGTGAAATAATACCTGTAGGAAGCAAAGCTTTTATAAGCAATAAAGGCACTATTCACTATGATGGATTCAGTTACCACAAAGTCAGAAGAATTTCTTAAAATGAGCTCTATATTCCGTTGAGAGCTCTATTTCTTCACTTCATTCTCATTTGGTGGAGAAAGAAGGAATAGAAGTCTTTGTAGGCTGGATTTACAAAATGATAAAAATTTTTGCCATTATTGTAATTCTCTGCTGCTTCCTCTGTGACCTTTTCTTATAGCCCTAGGGAAGATAAACAAGAAAAATTTAATGAATGCTTTGCAGAACCTAAGCAGTAAGTGAAAAATTGTTTTATTTCTTCTCATTTATTTAGTTAATTGTCAATTTTCTTATCTTTTCAGTTTAGTAATTCAGTATTTCTGCCTCATGATCTCCAATTCTTTATGGAAACACTGGAGAAAGCACATCACCAGATTCTGTCATTGTAGAAGACTTCAAACTCCTTCACCAAAAGTATTTAGACTAGCTTTCTACTTTGCCAGAATCCATCAGCCTTGACCACTTCATTCCTTATTACGTGTGCTTTGGAGGTTTCTCTTGAAATGTTTGTCTGAGGTTCTTGGGCCTGAAACAGAACATCTTCGAAGCTTTCCTAAATGACTCTCCATGTGGGTCCTTAGAAGTTGTCACTGGGCCTTTCAAAATGACTTTGGACATCATTTGGAAGTATCTGATATGTAGAAATTATTGTTTATTTTGTCTAATCCTCAAATTCAAGATATAGAATCCAGTTTTGCAATTCACACAATACTTGTATTTACATATAGGCATTATACACTTTGCCCCTGTTGGGCACAATTAAACATTTTACTTATTTGTTTACCCCTTTAGAGTGGGAACTCCTTGAGGGCAGAACAATGCTTTTGATTTTCTTCACTAGCATTTAGTACACTGCCTGGTTTTATATAGTAAGCACTTAATGAATGTTGACTTGACTTGACTTTGCAGTATAGTGCCTAACAGATTATTAATGAATGCTTGATTAATCATATTCTTTAATTTTCTTCTTTCTGAAGAAGGAAAACTTAATATTAATGACCTGGATAAGGTTCTGAAATATCTGGGGATCAAGTTGACAGACAGAGAAATGGAAGAACTATTGAGCTACCTGCACACAGATGGTGAGCATTTCTTAAGCCTCTATGTGTCTTTGTTGAAGATTTGATTTTCTGTCTAAAAAATTCTGGAAGGATCCTAATTTAATTCACATGAAAAAATAGAAACACCTGTGGGGAAAATCCATCATAATATATGATGAATTATTATCTCTGACTGAATCTTCAAATTGAGTCTACCAGAATGCCACTGAGTAGAACAGAGGAATGGAAGATTTCTTCTTTTATCACAGGCCCCTCTTTAAGGTGGCCCTCTTTAAGGAGGAAAGAGAGCCACCCAATGTGAATCAGGGATTATTGACCTGCCAAATGAAATTTTCTAGAACTGGATTTAGACTGAAGGAGAACTGAGTACAAATCTTGATTTTTACACTTCTGGTGTGAACCTAGATTAGTCACTAACCTTTAATAGAAAGCAGTTATGTAGCCCTCTGTAAAATGGAAGGCTAACAATACTATCTATCACATAAGATAGTGTGAGAATCGAATTTAAAAAACATATATGTGTATATGTGGTTTGTACTTGAGGTACATATATATACTTTATGTATATATTTACTTAATACTTTATAAATGTATACAAATGTATATATGTATGCATTTGTATACATTTATAAAGTATATATACTCAAACATTAAAATACTTTTTGAGTACTAGCTATTATTATTTCAATGACTACATGTTTTATTGGTCTGAGTAGACTGATTCAACTACAAGTAATACATATATAAGAATGTTCTTTCAATTTTCTATAGCCAAAAAAAAATCATCATTTAATGTGCAACCTCCTGAAGATTATTCCTTATCCACTTAACCTTAAAGATTTGGTCTTTAAAAATTTCCCTCACAATGATCATTGAAGATTTGTATGTCTTTAACTATTTTTAAAAGTGACAAACATTTAAAAAAAATAAACAAGGCTTCTTCTAGCACAGAATACATGATTTCATTTTTTAAAAAAGTGAGGTTCTCAACTCTTAAGCCTTTCTGGTCAGTTGTCAGAGGATATGAATCTTCAATATTTCTAAAATCTATGGCATTGTCTACATAAATATTTCCTTCACCAACACAATTTGCAACCCTTCTAAGGTTTCCTGGGTTGTCTTTGTGAAGCATTTGTGCCCCCAAAACAAGAATGAACATTATATCTTATAAGAGGTAAATGCATAATTCAAGTGTGGGTAGAGAGATACAAGCAGAGCGACTGTAGAGTTAGAACCAACAGGTCTTGGCAATTGTATGAATGTAATAAAGGGGAAAAAAGGAAGAGTTGAGGATGACACTTAAGGGTATATACATGGTAATGTCTCCTACAGCAGAGATCTCCGAGGGTTTGTGCAAGACTTAAGTGATATCATTTATTTAAAATACTTTCCTTACATTTGAAGGGATCCATATATGTCATTTATCAGACATTTAATTCAAATAGCATAAACTTCTTTAGTTAAATGCTTCAATTTCTAGGCTTTTAAGAAAATGAGCCTACTAAAGGGGGTGCTTTTTCCAAAAGGGGAATCATAAAGAATTCAAATACCATTTGAACATAATATTTTTATAATAAAATTACATATTTGTTTCTATATCAACAATATGGCTTCCATTTAATTGATTGGACAAAGCAAATTTGCAAAGATACATAAAATATTAATTACAAACAAGATTTTGGTCAAAACATGGAAAGAATAAACTAGATCCTCTTTTCCTTGGTTTTCTTTAACACAGTGGTTTTCTATAACACAGAGTCATATAATTTTCATACTGGGATGGAATGAGGAACACCAAGTCTATCCCTTTATTTCACAATGGAAGAAATGGAGACCACAAGATGGGAAAGTGCCAATTCTTTCCATTTCCATCTTAACTCTTAAAATGCCCTGAATCTCATAGGCCAAAATAAAATATCCTATTATAACAAGTTTTTTTTCATGCTCAAAAGCAAAGGGAAGAAAAATTCACTGAAAGACTTTGGAAGCTATATGGTACAGTGGATATGGGGTTGGACCCAGAGTCAGGAGGATCTATATTCTAAGATGTAGGCATGAACCAGCTGTGTAACCATCATTGTTGCTGTTGCATTCATTTCAATCTTGTCCTCCCCTTGTGATCCTATATTAGGGGTAGTTCACCATTTTCTTCTCCAGTTCATTTTACAGATGAGGAAATAGGCAAAACCAGAGTTAAATGACTTGTCTCAGGTAAAACACTCAGATTTGAACTCTTATCAGGCCAGATTTGAACTCATGAAGATAAGTCTTCCTGACAGCAGGCCTGACATTCTATGTACTGTACCATCTAGCTGTCAATGTCATTTAACTGCTGTCAACCTCATTTCCTCATCTATAAGAGGAGATAATAATAGCAGTTGCCTCCAACAGTTGTTTAAAGGATAAAATGAGTTAATATTTATAAAACATATTGGAAACATTAAAATGTTGTGTAAATGCTATTTATTATTAAGTTCTTATAAATTCATAGATTAAGAGCTACCTTCAGTTCTCAGCTGCCTATTATAAATCAATCTTTAGAGAAAATAGGATAAAATGCCACATATTTAGGTGAGTTCAGAGAAAACTGTTAAATACTTCTGGCTTATCTCATATTTTCATAATGTAATGTACTACTATTTTTGTGAGGCTTTGCATCTTTGAGTCCCTTCTAACCTCTGCCTTATCTTACAGCTACTGGGAAGGTTTCCCTGAAAACTGTTATGGATAACATGAAATCGATAAAAGGTGAGTAAAGAAGTAATGATGAGAAGGCAAGTAATTATCAATCACAGAAATCCATGAGAGAGGAAGCAAAACATGGTAGATAGAGGTTATAGCCTCAGAGTCAAGAAGTCCTATATTCAAATTTTGCCTCTGAAGAGTAGAACTGTGGGATAAATTATTTCCCTTCTCAGGCATTATCCTAAATTAAAATTAATCTGTTTTAAATTACTATTGATTTTATTATTAAATTTATTATTTATAGTATATAATATATTACTTTATATATTATCTATTTATATGTAATATTTATTATAAATATATAATATTTATATATTATTTGATTTAAATTATATTAAATTTATATTGTTATATAATGACTTAAATTTATTATAAAATTATTATTAAAAATAATCGTTGATCTGCATAGACAAAAATAATCAATTTGCAAGCATTTATTGGGTGTCCATGAGATCTGCTCTAGGCATTGTAGGAACCAAAAACAAAAACAAGAAAATAGCCCCAACTCCCAAGGAGCTTCTTTAGGTATGTAAATAATATGCAGAATAAATACAATATAATTTTGGAGGGGACCCTACCCACCCACCCAGCAGCAGGAGAAGCAGGAAAGTTTCCTCTTAGAAGAAGAGATTGTGGTTCACCTTAAAGGAAGAGAGAGTAACTCTGAGGTGAAAGTAAGGAGAACATGAAGAACAGTTAGTTAGAAAATACATGGAAAGGAAATGAAAGGCCAGGTGTGAGAAATAGAAAGTAGGCAAGGGAAAGTGATATCCAATGAGACCATAGAAATAGAAGTTGGGACCAAGTTGTGAAGAACTTTACAAACTACACAGACAAGACTTTATACATATGATCCCAAAGAAATAGGGAATCAGTAGTTTATTAAATGACAGTTTCATTAGATCTGTTCTTAAAGAGAATCACATTTGCATCTGTGTGAGACTTAGGGAGGTAGGAAGACTGATGAGGAGGCATTATAACAATTCTAACCTTATTATAAATTGGATTATAACATTTTAGCAATGGATGATAATTTGAGCTAAAGATATGTGAGTGGAGAGAAAAGGGGATAAATGTGAGAGATGTTAGGGAGGGAAAAGTTGTAAGATTCAGTAAAAGTTTGGATATGGAGATGAGGGGACAGAGGGAAAGAGTTCAGGAGTCCAGGACGATAATTGTGACTACCTATTATGGATGAATATATTAAATGATCATTACTCTATTTAAATTCATTTACAAGCTTGCCAAATACTCCCCATTCTCTTTTTAGCAAGTCATGGATTTCCTGGAACACAAAGTTATTATGTTCTTATTTCACTTTTCCTAAGGTTGAGAACAGATAATAATCTAGGTCTCCAAATCAGCGATGGGGAGCTAGATTAAATTCAGTTGAATTGAAACAATTGGGACAAAGGCAAATATAACCCAAACTTAGTTATTAGATAGACCTATGTAGCTTAATACATTATTTATTCTTCAGTCTTCGTCAGATAGTTGTCTTATGACCATTTCACAATCTTCAATGCAGGTCTCTTCAGACTAGCCTATTTCTTGAACAGAAGGAAATAATTTCTAATTCTG
The DNA here is from genome assembly GCF_037893015.1 of Macrotis lagotis. NCBI lineage: Eukaryota > Metazoa > Chordata > Mammalia > Peramelemorphia > Peramelidae > Macrotis > Macrotis lagotis. The sequence goes on from NC_133659.1 coordinate 199,793,831, forward strand.
AATTCCCAAATAACTTTCCATTTATTTATAGTCTTAACTCCTTTTGTTGATTTTGAAGATGACCAAGTAGCATCTCTCATGCCCTCTGAAGTCATACATATTCCTCACATTCTTAACATTAACCATTCTCATCTTTTGAAAAACAGAAAACATTGTTGCTCAAAATCTGAAAAACTTTCTGATGAACATGGGAATCATACTCACAGAAGATGAACATCGACGTCTCTTGAAAAATCTGCCAATTGATGGTGAGTGTTCCAATTATACTGTGGCCATCAGGGGGACTTGGGCTTGCTGGTATGAAAATGTCCAATACTTTCTAAAGAAAGATACTTCAGCAGGCAGCTAGGTAGCACAGTGGATAGAGCACCGGCCCTGGAATCAGGAGGACTTGAGTTCAAATCCAGCCTCAGACACTTAATAATTACCTAGCTATGTGACCTTGGGCAAGACACTTAATCCCATTGCCTTGCAAAACTAAAAAAGCAAAAAACAAAACAAAAAAACAAGCAAGAAAGATACCTCAGACTATTGCCTAGTCTAGAATTCTTTAACTTCAGTACAAGCATCAAGACTAACCAGAGCATTTTAGCAACTAGGAAGTCCAAAGAATAGTAAAGAGAAAGGGTAGCAAGTAAAATGAAAAGAAATAAATAGAAGAATAAAAATAAAGGAAGGGATAGGGGAAGGTAGAAGAAAGAGTTAAGGATTGATAGAAAATACTGCAAAATACCTCAAATGAAAAGTGATCTAATTTCTACTCAAATGGGCTAGCATAGAAGCTGGGGATTCTTGACCAACAGAACTGGAGGAATGTAAAGCTCAGTGGTAGAGGGATATAGGTTAAAATTTCATTGTTACCCTCAGAAATATCAGGTGCATTTTCTTGTCCTTCAGGATTTTGGGGAAGGCAAGGAAAAAACTCTGCTGCTCTGACCAATCTAGAAATTATAAGTAAATGATTTCCTTTAAATTTGTAAATTCACAATATTTCATGTCTGTCTAAACTTTACCTGGGCTACTGTTAAAAGAACTGCTCAGATCCCTCCATAAAGGAAATGTGGTATCAAGGATAGGACTAGATTGAGAATCAAGGACTGAAGTTCAAATCTCAACACTGTTGTTATTCTAAATGGATTGAAGCCAAAGAATATTTGTCACCCTATATGGAGTAAGTATTTTTTAAATGGGCATTTGTGAGTGAATGAAATAAAAAGTAATACAGTTCTGAAAAGAATTAAAGCAGTCAGATGGTGAAGTAGACAAAGGACCGTTTGTAGAATCCAGAAGATTAAGTTTAAATGGGACCTCGGATACTGACTGGCTGTGTAACCCTGAGAAAATGCCCCAGGTGCTTCATCTGTGAAATGGAAATAATAACACATATCTCCCTAGGTTGCTTTCAGGATAAAATGAGCAAAGCAATCTGAAACTAAATGAAAGCTATAGTCACACAGTTAAATGACTTGAGGAGGCAAACAAAGATGAAGCTGGTGGATTGCCTATGATTTCATTGAATATTTAGTTATCCTGTAGTGTAAAACTGGGGATAGGTATCCAGGATAAGGAAAAGAGAGATATCAGCAATGTGTAGACAATACAGAAATTTTATGCATTTGTATGAGGAACAACTTCTTCAAGAAAATAATTGGTGAGTTCTAGGTTTGGCAAACATCAAAAAGTATTGCAAAAAAAAAAAGAAATACATTATAACTTACTGGGTAAGAAAAGAGTTGTTATTATTGGTATAAGAGTAATTATTGGATCAGCCATGAACACTAAAGCTATTTGTTAAGAAAAATATATGAATAGAAAAAGAATATATTCTTGTTATAATATTCTAGATATAATGATTAACATGACTTATCAATGATATATAAAATAATATAAAACTAAAAAAACAAAATCATGAAAGATATGGCATAAAGTCAGATTAAGTGAATATTTAATTATTTAAAGACGTAACTAATAATAAAATGAAAAATAATCATCAAAAGTAAATATAAAAGACAATATTTCAAAAACAGAACATTAACCACTCTAAATCTGGTGCCACAAGAGGAAAGCAAATTTAGTCAATAATTATTTGACTTAGAAAAAAAATTGTTTGACTTAAAGGCCTAATGAAATGTTGCCACAATAGGCTTTTTTTTAGATTTGTCTTAGTAGTAATTTTTATTAAAGATTTTATTTGAGTTTTACAATTTTTCCCCAGTCTCACTTCCCTCCCCCACCCCCCATGGAAAGCAATCTGTCAGTCTTTACTTTGTTTCCATGTTGTACATTGATCCAAATTGAGTGTGATGACAGAGAAATCATATCCTTAAGGAAGAAATAAAAAGTATACAATATAAAAAGATCAGACAATAAGACATCTGTTTTTTTTTTCCCTAAATTAGAGGGAATAGTGCTTGACCTTTGTCCAAACTCCACGGCTACACAATAGTTTTAATTAGTAAACTTGTTTATAAAATCTCATTGAGAAGGATTGTGGACATAATTATAAGTAGTTTGTCTCATAATGCATAAAGAAGCTAAGAAAAGTTATACCAATTTTAAGAAAACTTTTTAAGGAGTCTCTAAAGGTAGTAATTTCTGATTCATTTAAGGATAAATATAGAATAATAATAAAAAAATGATAATGATCTCTAATGATTACTATAATAAACTATAACAATTGATCAAGAGGAGTAGAGAGAGTAAACTTAAAACCAAACATCTGTGATTATAGAAGGGTTAGTAGAAATAGTATTAAAGGGGGAAAAAAAGATAAGAAAAGCTGTTAGTTGAATCAAGGGAGTATAGAAAGTTGTTCTATAGGGGATACAATAGTGACAGTAGTGATGGATAAAGAGGCTGTCTCAAAATTTTCAGCCTTAATTGCTTATAAACCACACTTAGACTTTTAAGACACATTGTATATTAAAGATTTTTGAGAGAAAAATATTTTAAAAAGTGGATCATATTAATTTAATAATATTAATATTCCCTATATGCCCACTCTTTCATCAATACAAAATCTTCATGAGTCATTTACACACAATTCAAGAGCATTCTTGAAGAGCAGAAATAAAATATGGTTATCAAAGGACAAGAGTTAGGGGTTAACAAGTAGGTAAACAGAGTGCTCCACTGATACCTTGATAATTTCAGTATAGGGAAGTTGGGTGGTAGTCCTGTGGCAAAATAATGGGAGAACATGGACACAAGTCACATAAGATCTGCAAGCATGAATGTAGTGCTAATAAATTTAGAGCTAGAAAGAATGTTAGAAGTCATCAGGTTCAACCTCCTCATTTCACAGATGAGACTGAAACCCAGAGAGGTTAAGTGATTTCCATAAGGTCACACCTCTAGTAATTAAATGAAGCATAATGCAAACTCAAATCTCAAACTCCAAGTTTAGCATTTTTTCATCTGGAGCTTTGCAGAGAATCCAAACAGATCCATTTGAATATGTTTGAGAATCTTATCATGCAGGGAAACTCACTAGAGAATCTCATCTCCCTGCATGAAAAATGAAAGGTCTTTCCCAATAATATTGGGGCAAAATGAAGATTTTCATTGTCAGCATTATGAGCAGATAAATGTCTATCTTTTGCAATAAAAAATATAAAATTAAGGAAAAAATAGACAAAAGGAAAACAAATTAGTTATTTTTTTACAGATATGACAATTTTAGAAGATTCCTATCAATTTAACTAATATAAAATTGAAACAACTTCAGAAAAATGGAAACATAAAAATAAGCCATACAAATTATCAAACTTTACATATGTTATCAACAAAATGAAGTAAAAAAAGATTGAAAAAGAGGTATTATATTAAAGTAACTACATAATTATAGAATTTAGGGGAGTCCAGCTGCCAAGATGGGCAGAGAAATTATGGGTACATGACAAAAAAAATCACTCTTTATAGAAAAAATTATTAAATAATTAGGAAAATAATAATTTCTCATTTTTGAGCTACAGTATTTTAAATGACAATATTTGCTAAGTTAATGTACTTGTTCAGAAAATTTGGGAAGACTGTTATATCAGGCAATGTGGGTAAAACTTTGAATGGGTCCAACCATTCTGAAAAGCTATTTGGGAAAATACCAAAAAAGTCAGTAGACTTTTCATGCCCTTTGACTCCACTGTATACCTACCTACTTTATGTCCTATAAGAGATCAAAGAAAGAGATAGAGAAAGGTACATGGGTAGTATAGATATAGAGGTACTTAAGGTACAAAATAAAAAATGTTTTTATTAGAGCAAAGAACTGGACATTTACATTCTTTCATCAAAATTATCATGTATGAATGAAATAGAATTTGCATTATAAGAAACAACACAAGGGATAACCAAAAACAAACACTGAAAGGCATTTATGAACTGAGGCTGAGTAAAGTGAGTCAAACCAATATAAAAATATAAGAATTATTTATAAAAATAATGAAATCACAAAAAATTATAAAATTGTAAAAAAAGCTGAAAGTCAAAATTGGAGCTCTGACTTCAGAAGACTGTTGATGAATCATACTTCACATACTTCACATACTTCACTTACTAGATGAGAGGTGAAAAAATAAATGTTTTCTTTGATTATATTTTTATTTACTATGAGCTAGGGCTCTTATTGGAAATAGAGAGATAATTTTGGGGAAGAGAAGCCAATGAAAACTGAATAAAATACACAAATGAGAATAGGAATTTAGAAAAAGTCAGAGAGAAGCACAATATAGACCTTACTAAATTTACTTACTAAATTTATCATATACTTTTTTTTTGGGGGGGGGTTGCACTGCACCACCTAACTGCCCCTATTATACACTTTTTTTTTAGGTTTTTGCAAGGCAAATGGGGTTAAGTGGCTTGTCCAAGCCCACACAGCTAGGTAATTACTAAGTGTTTGAGACCGGATTTGAACCCAGGTACTCCTGACTCCAGGGCCAGTGCTTTATCCACTGTGCCACCTAGCTGTCCCTATCATACTCTTTTAAAATAAACAGATTCACAGTCTCACAACAAGAAATAGCCTGTTTCCAAACCAGTACTATCTACTATTTTGTTTAAAAAGAAAATTTTTTAGAAATTCAGGGGCTTGTGAAATAATACCTATTTAAGTAAAAAGTTTTTCTCTGTTAAAAAAAAATGTTCATTTAATATAATGTATTTTTTACCAGAGAATCATGAGAATCTATGTTAATAAAAGGTATGGATTCATTCCCTTGAAATCTCTTCTTCCTTCATTCTCATCTGGTGGAACAAGGAAGGAATAGAACAATCTTGATAGGCTGAGTTTGCACAATGAGGAATATTGTGTTATTGTAATCCTCTGTTACTTCCTCTTTGAACTGAATTGCACCTTCTCTTACAGCCAAAGGGAAGATAAAAAAGAAAAATATAATTAATGCTGTGAAGACAATACCCAGTAAGTGAAAAATTTTTATTTCTTCTCAGTGATTATAACATGAATTCTACTATCCTTCCAAATTACTCATACAATGTTTCTGCCTCAGACCTCCAGTTCTTTGTGCACCCTGGAGGAGGCAATATACCAGATTCTCTCACTGTAAAGAATTCCAAACCCCTTGGTTAAAAGTAGGTGGATTAACTGTTTGCTGTGCCAGAATGCATCAGCCTCAACCAATTCATTGCTTACTGTGAGACAAGCACCAAATGTTTGTCAGTTTCTTGAACCAGGATCACAGAAACAGATCATCTTCCAATCTTTCCAAAATGACTCTCTGTGTGTTCCTCAATCATCACTTTGCCTTTCAAAAGAGTTTGGACAGCATTTGGAAAATGCTTTATATATGTGAATCATAATATATATTTTCTAACCCTCAAATTAGGAATGCAGAATCTAGTTCTAAAATTCAGAGAATAATTGTATTTACATATTAGGCTTTATACACTTTGTCCCTGTTGAGCACAATTTTATATTTTTCTTGCTTGCCCTTTTAGAGTGTGAGCTCCTTAAGGGCAAGAACAGTACTTTTAATTTTCTTTTAATTCTTGTGTGTGTGTGTGTGTGTGTGTGTATGTTGTTTGAGTATGTACTCTTTATGAGTATTTATATAGCTATATATATATATATGGATACTTAGTACAGTGCCTTGCATTATGTGGTAAGAACTTAATAGCTGTTTACTTTACTTTGATTTGAAGCCATATGGTTTAGTACAGTGCCTAATGTAAAATAAAGACTTCATGAATTCTTGGTTGACTATTTTCTTCATCTGAAGGAGGAAAACTTAACATTAATGACCTGGACAAGGTTCTGGAAAACCTGGGGATCAAATTGACAGACAGAGAAATGGAGGAACTATTAAGTAACCTGACTATAAATGGTAAGCATTTCTTAAGCCTCTTTGTAGTTTTGTGAAAGGTTTGATTTTCTGTCTAAGAATTCCTGAAAGGATACTAATTTAATTCACATGGAAAGACCAGAAATACCTATTGAGGAAGCCCATCACAATATATGTTGAAATATAATCTCTGACTGAATCTTCAAGTTGAGTCTCCTAGAATGCCACTGAGTAGAACAGAGGGAATGGAAGATTTCTTATTCTTTAACCACAGATCTCACCAGAGCTGCCTGGTGGCCCTCTTTAAAGAGAAAAATCCAGTGGTAATCAAGGAATCCTAATCAGTCAATTGAAATTTTCTAGTACTGGACTTGCATTCAAAAAGACTTGAGTTCAAATACTGATCTTTACACTTATGGTATGATTCTAGACTAGTCACTTCTCATTTAGTTTCTCTTTCCTCATCTGTAAAATGAAAGGATAGTAAATACTACCTACAACATAAGATAATGTGTGAATCAAAAAAAAGTGCATATGTAGAGTCTGTATGGATGTTTATATATATATATATATATATATATATATATATATATATATAGAGAGAGAGAGAGAGAGAGAGATAAAAGAATATATACATATTACATATACATATATTACATAATATATACAGTAAAGACCTCAAAGGATTCTTGCAAGCTTAAATAGATCATTTGTGCAAAATATTTTGCACATCAAAAGCAGATTGCATAAATATCATCTGTTTTGAAGGGCATAAATTTCTTCTTTAAACAAATGCTTCAATTTCTAGACTTTTAAGAAAGTGAACCTATTAAAATAGGGTGCTTTTTTCCTAAAGTGTCATACCTGCTTCCACCTGAATACTTTAAATACTATTTTAAAATACTATTTTTATAATAAAGTTACATATTTTTTTCAGAGATTATACCTCTTACATTTAGCCAATTAGACAAAGCAAATTTGCAAAGATATATAAAACATTCACCACAAACAAGATTGTGGTCAGAATATTGAAAGAATAAACAGGATCTTCTGTTCCTTGTGTTATCAAAAAAAATGGCAGCCCCCTAGCACACAGGGTCCTATAATATCCAAACTGGGAAGGAACAGGGAGATCATCTAGTCTAGCCCCTTTATTTTACAGAGTAAGAAGTGGAGATCAAAAGATAGAAAGGGGACAATTCTTTTCATCTTACTCTTAAAATGTCCTGAATCTCAAAATAAAATGTCTTGTGCTGATGCTCAAAAACAAAGGGAAACTCACTGAATGACTGTGAGAGGTAGCCATATGATATAGTGGATATAGGGCTGAATCCTTTAGCATTAGACATAAATAGCTGTGTAACTATTGTTGCAACTCTTCCAAAGCCATTTCATTCTTTTCTTACTCATTGTAACCCCAAATTAGGCTTTCTTGAAAAACTAAAGTAGTTCACCATTTCCTTCTCCAGCTCATTTTACAGAAGAGGAAACAGGAAAAACAGAGTTTAAGGATTTTCCCAGGGTAAAAGAGTCAGATTGAACTCGTCAGACCATATTTGAACTCATGAAGATGAGTTTTCCTGACTGCAGACCTGGAACTCTTATCCACTACACTATTTAATTTATGATGTCATTTAAGCTCCGTCAGTCTCATTTTCTTCAACTCTAAGAGGGAATTGAACCTGTCTCCAAGAGTTGTTCAAGGCATAAAATAAGTTAATATTTGTAAAACATATTGGAAATATTAAAACACTCTGTAAATGCTATTTATAATTACTACTGTTATAAATTCATAGATTGTTATGTTTATTTCTCAGCTACCTATTATAAATTAATCTTTACAGAAAATTGGATAATATTCCACATATTTAGGTGAGTTCAGAGAAAACTGTTAAATACCTCTGACTTATCTCATAATTTTGTAAAGTAATATAGTATTATTTTTGTGAGACTTTGCATCTTTGAGTCCCTTTCTAACTTCTGTCTCATCTTACAGCTGATGGAAAGGTCTTCCTGAAAAATGTTATGGATAATGTGAAATTTATTAAAGGTAAGTGATAAATAATAATGAGAAGGCAGGTAAATATCAATATTTTTCACAGATATCAATGAGAGGTAGATAGAGCTTTAGCCTTAGGGTCAAGAAGTCCTATATTCAACTTTTGTCTTAGAGAAGTAAGCTTGTGGGACAAATTACTTCCCTTCTCAGGTAGTATCCTAAACAGTATATAAAAAATAATTTGTTGCTCTGCATAAGCAGAAATAATCAACTTGAAAGCATTTATTAGGTGTCCCTGAGATCTGTGCTAGTGCTAGAGAAACAGAAACAAAAACAATAAAATAGACCCAACTCATAAGTTTACCTTCTATTGGACATGGAAATATATGCAGAATAAATACAATATAATTTGAGAGGAAAATCCCTAGCAGTAGGGGAAGCAAAAAAAAACCTCCTCATAGAAGAGATTGTAGTTCACCTTGAGGGAAGAGAAAGTGACTCTGAGGTGGAAGTAAGGAGAGCATAGAATGCAGCTAGTAAAATAATACTGAGAAAGAAAATAAAAGGCAATAGTGACAAACATAAAGTAGACAGGGGAAAATGATAATTAATGAAACAATGGAAAGATAAGTTGGTGCCAGGTGGTGAAAGGCTTTAAAACTATACAGCCAAGGGGCAGCTAGGTGGTGTAGTGCATAGAGCATGGGCCCTGGAGTCTGGAGGACCTGAGTTCAAATCCAGTCTCAGATACTTAATAATTAGCTATCTGTGTGACCTTGGACAAGTCACTTAACCCCATTGCCTTGCAAAAACAAAAAACAAAAAAAAAATACAGCCAAGACTTTATTTATTTGATCCAGAAGAAATATGGAATCAGGAGTTTAATAAATGAAATTTTCAGTAAAGAGAATTATATTTGCAGTTATGTAAAAGATGGATTCAAGGAGGAAAGAGACTCATGAGACAGGAAGCTCTGAGGACATGTTCTAGCAACTCTAACCCTATTATAGCTTTGGATTATAAGATAATAATGGATGATGATTTGAACTACAGATGTATTTATGTGAGTCAGAGAAAAGGGGATAGATGTGAGAGATGTTATGGAGGGAGAAGTGGCAAGATTCAATTCGGCAATTGATTGTATTTAGAGTTCAAGAGTCCAGAATAATAATTGTGACTAGCAATTATGTATGAAATGAATATGATCATTACTCAGTTTAAATCAACTTGCAAACTCCCCATTCTCTTTGTAACAAGTCATGAATTTCCTGGTATACATTATATTATGTTCTTGGCGTCACTTTTCCTAAGGTTGAGGCAGATAACAATCTAGGTCTCCAAGATAGCTGTGAAAATTAGATTGTATTTAGATGAATCCATACAATTGAGATAAAAGCAAAGATGACTCAACCTTACTTACAGATAGACCTATGTTACTTAATGCATCAATCTTCATCAGATTATTGTCTAATGACACTTTCATATTCTTCAATGTAGTTCTCTTGGGGCTAACCTATTTCCCTGAACAGTAGGAAATTATTTCTATTTCTGAATTTCCAAATACTTTTAATTAATTTGTAGGCTAACTCTCATTAGTTTGCTTTTTTTTAACTTTAGAGATGATTAGACACAGGAGTAGGTGGCATCTTTCACCTTCTGAAGTTATTACATGTTCCTCACATTTTCATCTTTCACCATTCTCATCATTTGTAAACAGAAAACATTGATGCTCAAAACCTGGAAAATTTTATGATGGAAATGGGGATCACACTCACAGAAAATGAACTTCAATGTCTCCTAAAAGCCCTGCCAATCGATGGTGAGTATTTCAGATCACACTGTGGTCATCAGGGAAACTTGGGCTTGCTTGTGTGAAAATGACTAATACTTTCTAAAGAAAGATTCCTTAGACTACTCCCTAAGCTAGATTTCTTCAACTTCAGGGCAAAACATAAAGACTAACCAGTGGAAGACAAGACCATTTTAGCAATTTGGAAGTCTAAGGAATAGTAAGGAAAATGGGAACAAATAAAATGAAAAGAAATAAATAGAAGAATAAAAACTAAGGAAGTGGGCAAGGGAAGGCAGAAGAGAGTAGAGTTAGGATGAATAGAATAGAATGCAAAATTGCCCCAATTGGAAAGTGATCTTTCTCCCCAACATCCAATTAGGTTAGCACAGAGGATTTCTGACCAATATTGCTGCAGCAGAGTGTTAGAGGAAACAGGAGGCAAAGTTGCTCAGCTCATTTACCTCAGGGTGACACTCCTTATAAAATTTCAGTTGTACCCTCAGAAATGAAGAATGCATTTTCTCATCCTTCATTATACTCTGGGAAGAAAAGTCAAAACTCTTCTGCTTTGACCAATCTAGAAATAATAAGTAAATGATTTCCTTTAGATTTATAATTCACAATATTTCATATTTGCCTGAGTTATTATTAAATGGACTGTTTAGATCCCTCCAAAAGGAAAGTATAGTATTATGAAAAGGAGGAATAGTTTGGGAATCAAGGACTGAAGTCCTTGAGTGTTACTCTAAATGGATAGGAGCCAAAAAAATCTTTCTTTCCCTGTCTTCTTATACAGAGTAAGATTTTTAAAATGAGCATTTATGAGTGAATGAAATCAAAAGTAATAATGTACTTAAATCAACTAGGTGATAAAAGGAGATAAAGTGTTATGTGTGGAATCAGGAAGACTTAAGCTGAAATGGTACCTCAGATATTAACAAGTTGTGTGATCCTGGAAAAAAAAACAAGTAAACCTACGATTGCCCCAGTTTCATCTATGAAAAGAAAATAATAATAGTAAAGGATAAAATGAGTAAATGGCTTTGCAATTAAAAGAAGGCTACAGTCATCCAGTTAAATGACTTGAGGAGGCAAAGAAGCTAGTGGAATTGTTCTTATTATATATGCAAGGACAAAAAAGATATATTTTCATGGAAATTAAGTTATCCTTTATTGTAGGACTAAGGAAAAGTATTCAGAATAAGAGAAAGAAAGATTTCATTAATGTGTAGACTATACAGAAAATTTGTGTATTCAAAAGAATTGGTGGGTTCTAGGTTTGGTGAACATTGAATAGCAATGCAAAAAGAAAAAAGAAATACCTTATAATGTAAAGTGTAAGAAAAGTTATTATTGGTACTCACTGAATGGGTTATGCTAAGACATTATCTCATTAAGACAAAGAAATAACATAAAAATATATTCTAGTTATAATATATAAAATATAAAATTATATAATAATATAATATTCTGGATATGATGTTTGAAATAACAATAATATATAAAGTATTATAAAATTCAAAAATATGATGGTGAGAAAGATATGATACAGTCATATAATTGAATATTGAATTATTTAAACAAATAACTAATAATAAAAATGGAAAAGACATCAAAAAATAAAAGAGAATATTTAAAAAGCAGAACATTAACCACTCTAAATTAGTTGCCAGAATAAAACTATACTAAATCTGTAAGCAATATAGTCAGTAAATGTTTGGTTTAAAGGTCTAATGAAGAAATGTTTCAATAGTTTTAATTAGTAAAGTTGTTAAAATCTCATAGAGCAGAATTATGGACATCATCATAAGCAGTTTTGTGTCATAATGCATAGAGAAGTGAAGCAAATTTACTGTAATTTTAAAAAACCTTATAAGGAATCCCCCTAAGTACAGTAATTTCTAGTGTATTTAAGGATAAATATGGAACAATAAATGAGAGAAAACAAAAATGATAATAGAATCAAACATCACTATCCAGAATAAGATTATAGGAGGGAGAAAAATAGTATTAAAGAGAAAAATGATGATTAAAAACTGTCCAGTTGAACAAAGTAAATATATATATATATGTATATATATATTGTATATATATATATGTATATATATATAAATACATATATATATATACAGTTGTTCTGAAGGGAATATAATTGTGATATTACTGATGGATAAAAAGATGGTCACAAAATTTTCAACCTTAATAAGCTTTAAAATATACTTAGATTTTTAAGAGACATTGTATATGGGGGGGGGTGGCTAAGTGCTGCAGTGGATAGAGCACTGGCCCTGGAGTCAGGAGGACCTGAGTTTAAATCCAGCCTCAGACACTTAATAATTACCTAGCTGTGTGGACTTGGGCAAGCCACTTAACCCCATTTGCCTTGCAAAAAAAAAAAAACCTAAAAAAAACCTTGGGTCTTAAGTTTAATAATATTAATAAATAGCTGATTGATGAAAATTAACAATTCCCTACCTATATGTCTACTGTTTTATCAATGCAAAATTTTTATATGAATTATTTACACACAATTCAAGAGTATCCTTGATGAAGGTATTAGAAGGGAACAAGCAGGTATTTACAAGAGATATTCAACAACAGACTACATCTTTGTCATTTTGTACTTGAAAGAAAGATGCAGAAAATACAAATTCTCATTTCATTTATTATTTGGCAATTATGAAAAGGTATTTGATTCAATAGAGTAAAAAAAAAAACTTAGTCACTTTTCCAAATATTATTTCCTGTCCAAATTAAAAAAACTCATCTATATTCCTTGAAAGCTATAATAACTTTTTTAAAATTATTTTTTAAAAAGGTATAACAGGGCGGCTAGGTGGTGCAGTGGATAAAGCACTGGCCCTGGAGTCAGGAGTACCTGGTTTCAAGTCCAGTCTCAGACACTTAATAATTACCTAGCTGTGTGGCCTTGGGCAAGCCATTTAACTCCATTTACCTTGCAAAAACCAATAAAAAAAAGGTATAACAACAGAAAAAGTCTGCTGAATTAACTGCTGATGAAAAAATATCAGGCAAGAAAGAAAACTATATTTTATATATACCTACAGTGACAAAAGGGTTCAAAATGAAAATGATTTCTTGGAGAATGGTTAAGTCCTCCAAATAGTCCTATTTGGGGGTAACATTTTGCTTGTTGCCTCAAAAATGGAATATTGCATAACCTCTGGGAAGAGCTCTGTAACCATGCAGGAGTTTGTATAAACTAACCAAACAGAAAAGCAGAAAAGACAGAGTAGGTAAAGAATGTTCATCCCACAAATCATGATGCCTTTATATCATAAACCTAAAGACTTTGCACCTATATATGTATATCTAGGAGAAAGAATAAAGATAAAGCAATTTTTCCCATTGCTAAAAAGATTAGCAACATTAATTATACCAAATTTCCTCAGGAAACAAAGAACCATTTTTAATACCAACATTCTGCCTGTATTACTTCTAGCAAAATATGCAATACAATACTTTACAAGGAAATAAAAATGAATATCACACACGGGGGAGTAGAGAGATGGATGGCAGTTATTACTAAGCAACAACTATAGATACACACACACACACACACAAACATATATAATCAATTAAAAACTTGGAAGAGCAGGTATAAAATAGGGTTATCAAAGGACAAGGGTTAGGGGTTAACAAGTTGATAAACAAAGTGCTCCACCAGTACACTGATAATGTCAATATAAGGAAAAGAAAACATACAGTAAGTTGGTTGGTAATCATATGGCAATATCTTAGAAAATGTGGGCAAAAGTCATATAAGACATGCAGGCATGAATGAAGTGCTAATATATTTAGAGCTAAAAGGGACCTTAGAGATCATCAGGTTCAACTTCCTCATTTCATAGATGATGAGACCCAGAGAGATTAAATGATTTTCATAGAGTCAAATTGAAAGTATTCAAATAAAATGAAATGTAAATCTAAATCTAAATCTGACTTCAAGTTTAGCACTTTAGCAATTGCAATTTTGCAGAGAACTTCAAACAGATCCATTTGAATATATTTGAGAATCTTATCATATAGGGAAACTCACAAGAGCAACTTTTTACTTAAAATGGTGTGTGCTATATTTGGTAACAAATAAGACTCTTGGATAAGGTGAGGTTAAAACAAAATTTTCATTGTCAGCACTATGATTTCCATCTATTTTCATCTATTTCAGTACAAAATATAAGTTGGAGAAAAATACTGGCAGAAAAGAAAAATTTATTAATTTTTTACAAATGATACAAAAACTTTTTGAAGATCCTATTGAATCAACTGACATATAATTGAAATAACTTCAGCAAAGTTGAAAAATATAAAATAAAAACATGCAAATTTTCAAGCTTTCTATATGTTACCAAAAATATGAAGTAGAGATTTAAAAGGAGGTATTGTATTAAAATGAACTACAGACTACTGCAATTTTGGAAAGCCCACCTGTCAAGATGAACAGAGAATTATAGGCACATGACCAAAAAAACACTCTTTATAGAAATAATATATTATAAATTAATGGGAAAATATTAATTTCTCATTTTGAGCTATGATGATAGTTGTAAATGACCATATTTGCCAAGTTAATGTGCTTATTCAGAAAATTTAGAAGGATTTGGGAAGACTGTTATATCAATACAATGTTGGTGATGCTTTGAATGGGTCCAACCATTCTAAAAAGCAATTTGGCAAAATACTAAAAAAGTCAGTAGATTTTTCACGACCATCCACACACCTACTTTTATGTGCTAAAAGAGATAAAAGAAGATACAGGAAGGGACATGAGTAGCATAGGTACAGAGGAACCATGGGTACAAAATAAAATATGTTAATTACAACAATTTTTATTATAGCAAAGAACTGGAAATTTACAGACTATCTGTTTGGGAATAGCTAAGAAAATTGTCAAATATGAATGAATTAGAATATTATTGCCCCACAAGAAACAGCACTTGGGATAGTTTAAGAAACACTGAAAGACTTTTAACGAACTGATACTAAGTGAAGGAAACTAAAGCAAAAAATATGTAAAAGTTGTGGGACAGCTAGGTGGCATAGTGGATAAAGCACTGGCCTTGGAGTCAGGAGTACCTGGGTTCAAATCCGGTCTCAGATACTTAATAATTACCTAGCTGTGTTGCCCTGGGCAAGCCACTTAATCCCATTTGCCTTGCAAAAAAATATGTAAAAGTTATAAAAATATAAAAATTATTTTTTAGTTAAAAAAAATCATAAAAGTAACTTTAGAAGACAAAAATTGCAGCTCTGACTTCAGAAATCTGATTATTGATAATTCACATCTCTTGCTACAGAAATTATAGATAAAAGTGAAGAATAAGATATATGTTTTCTTTGATTATATTTCTTTTTGATAACAGCAAGGGCTCTTGCTAGGGGGAGAGGGAGAGCAGTTATGGGAAAGAAAGGAGTAGTGACAGAGATGAAAAAGAAAAGACTAAAAGAATTAAAAAATCAGTGAATACTGTATAAAATACACAAAATACAAAAGAATTCAGAAAAAGTCAGAGAGAAATACAATGTAGGAAAGATCAGCTTCACATAATAAAAAATAGCCTGTTTCCAAACCAGCACCATCTACTATTTCCTTTAAAAAGAAGTCAATTCAAGAGCTTGTAAAATAACCCCTGTTTGGGGGCAGCTAGGTAGCACAATGGATAGAGTACTGGCCCTAGAATCAGGAGGACCTGAGTTCAAATGTGACCTCAGATACTTAATAATTACCTAGCTGGGTGACCTTGGGAAAGAAACTTAACCTTATTTCCTTAAAGAAAGAAAAAAATGTTTTTAAATAACTCCTGCTTAGAGTGCCATCTGTACCCAGATAAGGAGATGTGGAGCTTGAACAAAGTTCAAGGACTATTCCCTTTAATTTAGAAAAAAAACAGATACCGTATTGTCTGATCTTGTTACCTCTTAGACTTCTTGTCTCTTCTTAAAGGATATGATTTCTCTCATCACACCCAATTTGGATCAAGGTACAACATGGAAACAAAGAATGACAGATTGCTTTCTGTGGGGGGGGGGGAGTAAGATTGGGGGGAAAGTGTAAAACTCAAATAATATCTTTAATAAAAATAAATTAAAAAATAAAAAAATGCGTAATGGGAAAAAATAACTCCTGTTTGAGTTAAAGTTTTTCTTGGTAATAAATTGTCCATATTGGGGAGGCAATATGGTACAGTAGATAGAGCACTGGTCCTGGAGTCAGGAGTATCTGAGTTCAAATCCGGACTCAGACACTTAATAATTACCTAGCTGTGTGGCCTTGAGAAAGCCACTTAACGCCATTGCCTTGCAAAAAAAAAAAAAGATAAAAAAACAATAAATTGTCCATTTGCTATAATGTATTGTTTTACTCCAGAGTCAAAAGAATCAATATTAATGAAAGGGATGAATTCATCCCCTTAAGAGCTCTTCTTTCTTCATTCTCATTTGTTGGAACAAGAAGGAAGAATACAGTCTTTATAAGCTGGGTTTGCACAATGATGAACACTTTGTTATTATTGTAATCCTCTTTTACTTCCTCTATGAACTGAAATGCACATTCTCTTATAGACAAAGGGAAGATAAATAAGAAAAATATAAAGAATGTTTTGAAGTCTGTGCCCGGTGAGTGAAAAACTGTTTTATTTCTTCTCAGTGATTTTACCATTAATTCTCTTATCCTTCCAATTCACTGGTTCACTGTTTCCTGCCTCACAACCTTTAGTTCTTTATGAATAGTCACCTGTAGGAAACAGTTCACTAGATTATCTCATTTAAAGCTTCAAACCCCTTGCTCAAAAGTATGTATATTAAGGGGCAGCTAGGTGGCGTAGTGGATAAAGCACCGGCCTTGGAGTCAGGAGTACCTGGGTTCAAATCCAGTCTCAGACATTAAATAATTACCTAGCTGTGTGGAACTTGGGCAAGCCACTTAACCCCGTTTGCCTTGCAAAAAAAAAAAAAAAAAAAAAAAAACCTAAAAAAAAATTATGTATATTAGCTGCTTGCTTTACCAGAATACATCAACCTTGACCATTCCATTCCCTACTGTGTGCTTTGGAGGTTTCCCTTAAAACCTTTGTGATAGTTTCTTCTGCAAATTACAGATCATCTTGCAAGATTTTCCTCCAATGTGTGTCCTTAGAGGTTATTACAGTGCGTTTCAAAAAAAGTTTGGACACCATCTAATAAGTGCTTTATATGTATGAGTTATTTAAATTATCTAACTCTCCAAACAGGAAGGTAGAATCCATTCTGAAAATCACAGAATATTTTTATTTACATATAAGCCCATGTTGGGCATAATTCTATATTGTTCATATTTGTTTGCCCCTTTAGAGTGTGAGCTCCTTGAGATCAGGAACAATCCTTTTGATTTTCTTTTTAATCCCATTACTTAGTACCCTGCCTGGCATTATATAGTAAGTACTTAATAGATGTTGGCCTGACTTGACTTTGAAGTGTAGTGCCTAAATGATAATTAATGATTATTTGATGGACTACATTCTTTCATTTTCTCCTTTCTGAAGTTGGGAAAGTTAATATTAACGACCTGGACAAGGTTCTGGAAAATCTGGGGATCAAATTGACAGAAGGAGAAATGGAGGATTTATCAAATGACCTGCTCATAGATAGTAAGTATTTCTTAAACCTATTTGAGTTTTTGAGGAAGGTTTGATTTCCTATCTAATAATTTCTAAAAGGATTCTGATTTTGTTCACATGAAAAGACAAATACCTATAGAGAAGGACCATCATAATGTATGAAAAAATATTATCTCTGGGGCAGCTAGGTGGCACAGTGGGTAGAAAGCACTGGCCTTGGAGTCAGGAGTACCTGAGTTCAAATCTGGCCTCAAACACTTAATAATTACCTAGCCATGTGGCCTTGGGCAAGCCACTTAACCCCATTGCCTTCAAAAATTAAAAAAATATATTATCTCTGGGGGCAGCTAGGTAGTGCAGTTGATAGAGTACCAGCCCTAGAGTCAGGAGGATCTGAGTTCAAATGTGACCCCAGACACTTAATAATTGCCTAGCTGTATGACCTTGGGCAAGTCCCTCAAACCCCTTTGCCTTAAATAAATTTAAATATATATATATATATATTTATAAATATAAATATATATATATTTATAAATATAAATATATATTATATATATATATATATATATTATCTCTGACTGAAGCTTCAAATTGAGTCTCCTAGAATGCCATTAAGTAAAACAGAGGAATAGAAGATTCTTAATTTTTTTTTCCAAAGGTCCCACCAGAGCTGCTTGGTGGCCCTCTTTAGGGAGGAAACTCAGTGTGAATCAGGGAATCTTAACCAACCAACTAAAATTTTCTAATACTGAACAGAGACTCAAGAAGACCTGAGTTCAAATTCTAATTTTTACAATTATGGTATAATCCTTGACTAGTCACTTCTCCTCAGTTAACCTTTCTTTCCTCATCTGTAAAATGGAGGGATAGGAATACTGTCTGAATCATAAAATAGTGTGAGAATCAAATAAAAAATCATATGTGTATATTGTTTGTATGTATATATAAACACACATATACATAATGTCGCAAACTTTAAAATTCTTTAATAGATCCATGTCTTCATTGATTTGAGTAGACTGAGCCAACTACAAGTAATGAGTATCTAAATATATTCTCTCTTTGGCAAAATTTTAAAAATCATCACCTGATGGACAACCCCTAAAGATGATCCCTATTCACTTAACCTTAATGATCTTACCAGAGATCATTGAAGATTTGCTAAAAGTCTTTAAAAATTTACTTCACAATGGTCATGGAAGATTTGGATGTTATAAACTATTTTAAAATTGGCACGCATTTGAAAAGAATAAAAAAGGTTTCTTTTGGCCCAGAATACATGATTTCATTTTTTTAAAAAAGTGGGGTTCTCAAGTCTAATTTCTTTTGGCTAGGTGTCAGTGGGTGTGAATTTTCATTATTTCAAAAATTCATGACTTTGTTATCGTATTTCCTCCATCAATGCACTTTACAACCTTTCTAAGATTTCTTTCACTGTCCTCATGAGTCATTTGTGCCCCCCCCCAAATGTGAACACTTTATCTAATTCTAGATAAATGTCACTACAAGGAGGGGTGGATAGATGCAAGCAGAGAGACAGTAGAAGCAGAACCAACAGGGCATGACAATTGAATAGATGTGAGGAAGAGGTGAAAGGGAAGTGTTGAGGATGACACTCTGAGACTCACGGTAATGACTCCCATAGCAGAGACATCTGAGGATCTTTCAAGGCTTACATGGAATCATTTATGGAAAATACATAATTTTTGCATAAATGTCAGTTATCACACATTTGATTGGAATACCATAAACTCTTCCTTAGCTAAATACTTCAATATCTAAATTTTTAACAAAGCAAGCTTACTAAATGTGATGGTTATTCCTAAAGGGATCATACTTAACTCCACCTAAATATTTTAAATATTAAACATAATATTTTTATAATGAATTTTGTTCCTTCACAGACATTTTGTCTTTTATTTAACCAATTATACAAAGTAAAATTGCAAAGATATATAAAATATTAACCACAAACAAGACTGTGATCAGAACATGGAAAAAATAAACTTTTTTTCCTTCTGTCATCAAAAAAAGGGCAGTTTTATAGCACACAGGTTAATATAATGTACATTCTGGGGAGAAACATGGAAATCACTTTAGTTCCTTTATTTTACAGAGGAGAAAGTAGAGACCAGGAGATAAGAAGAGATCAGTTCTTTCTGTCTTACTCTTAAAATGTCCTGAATATTATAGGTCAAAGTAGAAAAGTCTGATTATAATAAGTTCTGATGCTCAAAGCAAAGGGAAGGGAAGTTCATTGAAAGACTGTATGAGATAGCTATGTGGATATAGGGTTGACCTAGAGTCAAGAAGATCTTTTTTTTGTTTCATTCTAAATAATTTATTTCACTGCTAGTTTATACAGCATTAGTCTTTTTTTCAGTGAAGGATCTAGATTTATTTTGTATTATTACAATAATTTTGTTATAAGAGTAAATATAAACGCCCTCCCCCCAAGAAGAGGACAAACCTCAAGAATAGTGAGAGAGAGAAAAAAATATACTTCAGTCTGTGTTCAGATTCCAATGCCTCTGATTCCAGGTTGAGTTGCTTTCTTTATTGTAAGTCCACCAGAGAAGTTGCTTAAATATTTTTCCTACTGTTGCTATTACTAGCTGTATTTCCCTCTACTCTATTCCTCCCCACTCTCATTTATTCTATTCTCTCTCTCCTTTTATCCTGGCCCTGTCCAAAGGTGTGTTGTATCTGAGTACCCTCTCCCTCGATCTTCCCTCTCTTCTGTCACCCATCCCCCACCCTTCCCTCCCTCCATTCCCCCTTATCCATCCCATTCTTCTCATTTTTCTCTAGGGTAAGATAGGTTGCTATACTCTATTAAGTGTTTATGTTATTTCTTCTCTGAGCCATTTCTGATGAGAATGAAGGTTCACTCTATTCCCCCTTGCCTTCCCACATTCCACTTCATTAAAAATGCTTTTTCTTGACTCTTATTTGAAATTTCTTAGCTTTTTCTTGTCCTTTCTCTTCCTGCCAGTACTTTCCTTTATCACCCAGTGACTACATCTTGTTACTATATTATACCAATATATTCAGCTCCTTCCTGTGCCCTGTCTATATATGCTCCTTCTAATAGCTCTTATAAATGAGAAAGTTCATATGAGTTATCAATATCTTCTTCCCATGCAGGAATAAAAACAGTTCATTATCATTAAGTTACTCATAGTTAGTCCTTCTCATCCACCCCTCTATGGATCACCAGAGTCCTGTACTTAGAGATCAAACTTTCTGTTCATCTCTGGTTGTTTCAATAGGAAAGTTTGAAAGTCCCCTGTTTCACTGAAAGTCCATCTTTTACCCTGAAAGAAGATGTTCAAGAGGGCAGCTAGGTGGTGCAGTGATTAGAGCACTGGCTCTGGAGTCAGGGATACCTGAGTTCAAATCTGGCCTCAGATACTTAATAATTACCTATGTGGCCTTGGGCAAGCCACTTAACCCCATTGCCTTGCCAAAACTAAAAAAAAAAAAAAGCTTTCTGTTTGAAAAAGAAAAAAGCAAAAAAATATAAGAAAGAAGATGTTCAGTTTGCTGGATAGTTGATTCTTGATTGTAAACCAAGATCTTTTGTGTTCTGGAATATCATATTCCAATTCCTACTAGCCTTTAATGTAGATTCTGCCAGATCCTGTGTAATCCTAACTATGGAGCCTCAGTAGTTGAATTGTTTGTTTCTGGCAGCTTTTAGCATTTTCTCATTGATTTGAGAGTTTTGGAATTTGGCTATAATATTCCTGGAAGTTTTTCTTTTGAGATCTCTTTCAGGAGATGACCAGTGAATTCCCTCAATTTCTATTTTACCTTCTGTTTCTAGGATCTCAGGGTAATTTTTTCTGTATTATTTCTTGAAAGAAATGAAGTCTTGGCTCTTTTCCTGGGCTACCTTTTAGGTAGCCCAAAAATTTTTAAATTATTTCTTCTGGATCTGTTTTTGAAGTAGGTTGTTTTTCCAATGAAATATTTCACATTTTCTTCTAATTTTTGGCTTTCTTTGGAAGTTTTATTTCTTCCTGATTTCTTGCAAAGTGATCAACTTCCTTTAGTTCCATTCTGCATTTGAATGAGTTATTTTCTTCAGAGAGCTTCTCCTTTTCCAGCTGGCCAATTCTGCTTTTTTAAGGCATTCTTCTCCTCATTTGCCTTTTGTTTTGCTTTTCCATTTGGCCTAAACTGGTTTTTAACATATTATTTTCTTCAGTATTTTTTTTCTTTTTCTTTTATTTTATTTTTTAATGCTCATTTTGTACAAATGTTTTTTTACATTAATAAAATATTCTTGTTTAAGAGTAAACAAAATACCCCTCCCCCATTAATATAGACTTGCTTGTGTGATAAAGAAAAGGGGAGGAAAAAAATTAAAATTAAAAAAAATAATAATAGTAATAATTGTAGGTATGGCCAGGTGGCGCAATGGATGAAGCACCAGCCCTAGAGCCCTGAGCACCTGAGCCCACATCCAGCCCCGTAGACCCAACAATCACCCAGCCGTGTGACATGCAAGCCACCTGATCCCCACTGCCCTGCAAAAACCAAAAAAAAGAAAAAAAAACCCAAAATAAAATAAAATAGTAATCATAGTAGGGGTGGCTGGGTGGCAGACAGAGCATTGGCCCTTGAGCCAGGTGTACCCGGGTCCAAATCCGGCCTCAGACACCCAAAGATCACCCTGCTATGTGGCCCCGGGTAGGCCTCCCAGCCCGGTTTGCCCTGCACCCTCCCCCAAATAATAATAAAAAATGTGCTTCAAGTCTTTGTTGCAACACCAACAACTCTGTCATGGGTGGATCACATTCTTTATGGAAAGTCCATCACAAAAGTTGCTTCTATATTTTTCCAACATTGCCATTGCTGATCGCAACTCCCTCCTTTCTTATTTCTCCACTACCATGTACTATATTTTCTCTCTCCTTTCACTCTGACTCTGCTGTAGGGTCGCTGAGTGGCGCAGCAGACAGATCCCTAGTTCTGGGGCCAAGAAGCCCTGAGCCCCCACACCACCCCTTAGGCCCAGAATCCACCTGGCCCTATGGTCCTGGACAGGCCTTCCAATCCCAGCCCCTTGCAAGAAGTAAAAAAAGAAAATGTGTTATGTCTGACCACTCTCCCCCCATGGTCCATCCTCTCCTCCTTTATTCACATCCCCACCCCTTCCCCCTGCTCCCCTCTCCTTCTTACTCCAGATGCTTATACCCCATTGAGTATATATGCTGTTTCCTCTCCTAGTCACCTCTGATGAGAGCAAAGGTTCCCTCATACCCCCTTGCCTCCCCCCTTCCATATCATTGCAATAGCTCATTGTAATTAAAAAATCTTATTATATGAAATATCTTGGCCTATTCCCCTCTCTTTTTTCTTTCTCCCATTACATTTCCCTTTTTTTTCTATTGACTCCATTTTTACACCATATTTTATCTTCAAATTCAGCTTTCTCCTGTGCTTCAACTAAAAAAGCTCCCTCTACCTGCTCTATTAACTGAGAAGGTTCATATGAGTATTATCAGTGTCATTTTTCTATGCAGGAATACATGCAGTTCATCATCATTGAGTCCCTCACATTTTCCCCCTCTCCTCCAATCTCCATGCTTCACCTGAGTCCTGTATCTGAAGATCAAAGCTTCTGTTCAGCTCTGGCCATTCCAAAAGGAACATTTGAAATTCCCCTGGTTCATTGAAAGTCCATCTTTTTCCCCTGGAAGAGGACATTCAGCCTTGCTGGGTAGTTCATTCTTGGCTGCATTCTAAGCTCTTTTGCCTTCTGGTATATTATATTCCAAGCCCTACGAGCTTCTAATGTAGTTGCTGCTAAGTCATGTGTGATCCTGACTGCAGCTCCATGATATTTGAACTGTGTCCTTCTGGCTGCTTGTAATAGTTTCTCTTTGACTTGGGAGTTCTAGAACTTGGCTATAATATTCCGAGAGTTTGGTTTTTTGGGATCTCTTTCTCGGGGGGGTGGGGATCAGTGGATTCTCTCCATTTCTATTTTGCCCTCTGCTTCTAGAATATCAGGGCAATTTTCCTGTAGTAATTCTTTGAAAATGATGTCAGGGCTCTTTTCCTGATCATGACTTTCAGGTATTCCAATAATTTTTAAATTATCTTTCCTAAGTCTGTTTTCCATATCAGTTGTTTTTTCAATAAGATATTTCACATTTTCTTCTAATTTTTCATTTTTTTGGTTTTGAAGTATTGATTCCTGATTTCTGGTAAATTCACCAATCTCCCTGAATTCTATTCTTTGTCTGAAGGATTTGTTCTCCTCAGAGAGTTTTCTTATCTCTTTTTCCATCTGGCCAATTTTGCTTTTTAAGGCATTCTTCTCCTCAATAACTTTTTGAACTGTTTTATCCATTTGACCTAAGCTGGTTTTTAGCATGCTATTTTCTTCAGCATTTTTTTGGATTTCCTTGACTAAGCTGCTGACTTCATTTTCATGTTTTTCCTGCATCTCTCTCCTTTCTTTTCCCAGTTTTTCTTCCAACTCCCTCATTTGATTTTCAAAGTCTTTTTTGAGCTCTGTCATAGCCTGATCCCAGTTTCTGTTTTTCTTGTAGTCTTTAGATGCAGGAGCTTGTGCTTCCTCATATTCAGACTGAGTATTTTGATCCTTCTTGGGCTCATATGCAAAATATTTCTCAATGGTCTTCCTCTTGTTTCTTTGCTTGCTCATTTTCCCAGCCTGGGCCTGGTTTGGGGGTACTTCCTGAGCTTTTGGGACACTCCCACAAAGATCTGTGTGTGAGGCTCTGTCCTCCCTCCTGGTCTGTGAATGACCATATACACCCCCCTCTGCCATGGGGCTGAGGTTGGGGGGGCCCTGCTGTTCTATGGGGGGGCCTAGACTGCTATCAAGATCTGAATGTGGTCAGAGCCCCAGAGTCCTGTTCCAGGGGCAGAGGACAGAGCTCTGCAGTCTCTCTCTTCACTCCCCTCCCTCAGCTCAATGGGCTCATGCCCTGGGGGCTTCTGCTTACTGGCTCTGCCTGCTTCTGTTTCCAGATCTGGGCTGCTGAAAGACCAAGCTGCTTGCTGTGTGCCCTGAGGGCTGGGCTCCACGTGCTCGCTCTGGCAGAGGTCCCCCACTGTTCCCCCACTTTGTGCCCAGTGCTCCCCGGGGTGCAGCTCATGAGACTCCCCCGCTGCTATGAGCTGCAGCTCCCAGCGCCCTGGGGCTGCCTCTGGGAGGCTGATGTTCTTTTGCTCTGGCAGGCCACCCCTCTGGCGGGCAGCCCCTCCGACGGGAGCAGAGCCTTTCTGCTCTTTTCCAGGTTACCTTGAGTAGGATAACTGCCTCACTGGGTCCCTTTGTGGGTTCTGTCTCTTGAAAGTTTAGTTAGAGTCCTTAGTTTCAAATTTTATCAGAGAGCACCTAAGACTGGATCCCTTCTTTCTTCAGTATTTTTTTTGTATTTCTTTCACCAAGCTGCTGATTTGGTTTTCATGATTTTTCTGCATCGCTCTCATTTCTCCTCCCAATTTTTCTTCCACCTCCCTTAATTGCTTTTCAAAATCTTTTTTGAACTTATCCATAGTCTGAGCCCATTTTCTATTTCTCTTGGAAGTTTTGGATAGGGAAGCTTCGATTTTGTACTTTGATGTGCTTTGTATGTGTTTTGATCTTCCATGGGACTAAAGTAATTTTCTATGGTCAGATTCTTCTTTTTCTGTTATTTACTCATTTCTTCAGCCCAAAACTAATTTACAGCACTTCCAAGGCTTTGGGGGATTTTTTGGGACACCCCACTGGGACCTTTATTCCTCCAAGGTCGTATGCTCTCTTGCCTGTGCTTTAATATATAGATGCCACACTTCCTTCTGCCCTGGAGCTGTAAGGAGGAGCCCTGCTCCGCTATCTTAGTATGGATGCCCAAACTGCAACCTGGATCTGAGTGTGGGCAAACAGCAGAGTCCTGCCCCCAGGGAAAGCAGAGAAATTTCTGCAGTCTTCCCTGATCCCCTTACCATCTGTGGGCTGTGCTCTGGAGGTGCAGGCTGGTTTCTCCCGATTCTTGCTGCAGGTTCTGCGGCCCGTGCTCCTCACTCCACACTCATTCTGATGTAGCAGAATTCTCTCCCCACTCCTTCAAGCTCCTCCTAGGCTGTGCTGCAACCGGGGATTTTTCCAACTCCTGGTCCTGGTGAAACACACCTTTCCTGCAGAACTTCTGAGTTATCTTGGACTGAGAAAAATGGATCGTTCAGTCTTTCTGTGGCTTCTGCCCCTCTAAAATTTTGGCTAAAGTCATAATTTGATGGTTTTTGAGAGTTTTGAGGGAAGGAGTTCCCAAGAAATGCTACCTTCACACTGCCATCTTGGCTCTGCCCCCCCCCCCAGTAAGATCTTGATACAAAGCTTTAGACTTAAATTATCTGGGTAATCCTTTGTTTTTGTTGCAAAGTTGTTTCAGTCTTATACTCGCTGTGACCACAAACTAGTCTTTCATGGCAAACTAAAGGGTTCCCCCATTTCATACTCCAGCTTATTTTATAGATAAGGAAACAAGAAAAACATGGTTAAGTGATTTGAACTTGTCAGGCCACATTTGACCTCATTAAAATGAGTCTCTTTGACTACAGGCCTGGTATCCTCTCTACTGAACCACTTAGCTGTTTGTGTTATTTTACCTCCATCAGCTTCATTTTTCTCATCTCTGAGAGGTGTCTCCAATAGTTGTTTAAAGGATAAAATAAGTTAATATTTGTAAAATTGCAGGGGTCCAGCCTCTGCAGGGTCCTTGGAACCTGACAGGAGGGATAGAGTCAGCAAAATGAGTTGAGTCAACAAGTGGGTAAAGGCAGGAGCAGGTTGACTGTCAGCTGCTTGGATTTATTTTTATAGTTTCAGAATCATGTATGTTTCAAGCAAGCAAGCTGAGATCATTTCCTTGGTTACAAGAGTATACAATTTTCATCAACAATCATATAGTTCATATGGTTACAAGTTTTTATCATGTGATTACGAGTTCAAGTAATAATCATATAATTAATTGATTTCTTATCCCTACTCAGACCATGATGACCTTAACCTGTCTGTTATCTTATTTATTACTACATTGTATAATTGTTAATTCATTTAAAGTTATTAATTAAGCAATTCTTTTAATGGAAAGTTTTTATATTTTTGTATAGGTAATGTTTTTAGATACACTTGCTTAACAATCTATAGTGAGGGTCTTTATGCTTGTCCACCCATCCATTAACTCTTACAATAATCAATTTTTCTTTCTGGCCTAGTTGGTAGAAGCCAATTTCTGTGACTTTTTTATTCTTTCCCATGAAACTAAGGCTGCTGGAGTTCACATATTGGTCACCTGTACTAACTATTTTCTCACCATATTTTTCATATATTCCTGTGTATGGTAAGGGGGGGAAAACTATTAATTTCCCTGGAATTCTGTCTGACCCATCTTGTATCTGTTTTCCTTGTATATATTCTGGCATCTCCTTGGAATTCCCAGTGCTGGGTTTTCCAGAGATTTCATAATGTTGAAGCCTTTTGTATGCCTCAGGGAGAAGCAGTCCTGTTAAATTTAGACAGAGTTTACAATCTATTTTATTCAAGGAATTTTTCTGAAATCCTTCCTTTATAGTCATTCTAGTATTAGGATGAGTAAATATTGTAATCAATAATAAACCTATAAATATTGGTATGCATGAAATCCCTATATATATTGAATAAGGAAATGTTGTTCCATCAGGCAGTGTGACTGCCTTGAGTCTTCTTGCTGCGACTGTGTCAAACAGCTTAGAGAACCTGGCTCCCAACATAAAATATATTGAAAACATTAAAATGCTATGAATGCTATTTATTATTATTATTATTATTATTATTATTATTATTACTGTATTAAAATCTTTCATTTATCAACTATTATAATTTATCTTTACAGAAAATAGGATAAAATTCCACATATATATAGATGTATTCAGAAAAAATGTATAATTCCTCTGGTTTAACTTAAATTTTTATAATGTAATATAATACTATTTTTGTGAGGCTCTGGAACTTTGATTCCCTTCTAATTCTGTCTCATCCTGCAGCTGATGGGAAGGTCTCCCTGAAAAATGTTATGGAAACCATGAAATCAATTAAAGGTAAGTAATGCTGAGAGATGGCAAATAAATATCAATATTTCCATAATAGGAAACATAACATGATGGATAGTGGTATAGCCTCAAAGTTAAGAAGTCCTATATTCAAATTTGGCCTCTGGCAAGTGGGACTATAGGTCAAATTTCTTCCCTTCTGAGGCAGTATCCTAAACAGTATATATAAAAATAATTTGTTGATCTGCATAGAAAGAGACAATCAACTTGCAAACATTTATTAGGTGTTCATGAGATCTGTGCTAGGTAGAACAGAATAGAAACAGAACAGAAATAAAAACAATGAAATGGTCCAACTCACAAGGAGCTCACTTTCTACTGGGCATGTAGATATATGCAACTAGGTGGCACAGAGGATAAAGCACTGGCCTTGGAATCAGGAGAGCTGGAGTTTGAATACAGACTCAGACACTTAACGATTAATAGTTGTATATCTTGGGCAAGTCACCTAACCCTGCACAAGCCATCTCCAATCATCCTGATCCATATCTGGCCACTGGATCCATATGGCTATGGAAGAGAAAGTGAAACTGATGATTTACTATAACCCCACTTCACTTAAATCTAATTCATGTGCTTGTCATGGCATCACTTCCCTGATGTCATGGTCTTCTTTGAGAGGAAGGATAAACATCGTCATCATCAAATATATGCAAAACCAATACAATTAATGTGAGATGACTATCCATATAGCAGTGGAAAAATCAGGAAAGCCTCCTCATAGAACAATTTTGTGGTTCACCTTGAAGGAAGAGAGAGTGACTCTGAGGTGAAAGTAAGGAGAACATGAAGGACAATTAGTAAGAAAATACATAGAAAGGAAATGAAAGGCCATGTGTGAGAAATAGAAAGTAGGCAGGGGAAAGTGATATCTAATGAGACCATAGAAATAGAAGTTGGGATCAGGTTGTGAAGGATGTTATAACTATACAGGTAAAACTTTATACATTTGATCCCAAAGAAATAGAGAATAAATAGGTTATTAAATGGCAGTTTCATTAGATCTGTTGTTAAAGAGAATTATATTTGCAACTGTAAAAGATGGATATGAGGGTAGTGAGATTTCATGAGGCAAGAATACTGAGGAGGAAGCATTATAATAATTCTAACCCAATTATAAAATTGGATTATAACATTTTAGCAGTAGATGATAATTTGAGCTAAATCTGTGTGAGTCGAGAGAAATAGGGATAAATGTGAGAGATGTTATGGAGGGAGAAATGGCAAGACTCAGCAAAAGTTTGGATAAGAGGATGAGGGGACAGAGGATATGTAGTCCAGGAAATGATTAGTCAGGATTAGGGGGGATATCTTTCACCCTCTGGAGTCATTATTTATTTGTCACAATTCTCATCTTTTGTAAAAGAAAACATCAATAGTCAAAACCTGGAAAACTTCCTGAAAAACATGGGGATCACACTCACAGAAGAAGAACATCAACATCTCCTGAAATTCTTGCCAATAGATGGTGAGTGTTCCAGAATACACTGTGGCCATCAAGGGAACTTGGTCTTGTTTGTGTGAAAATGTCTGATACTAAAGAATTACTCAGATTACTCCCAATAAACACTAACATTTTAGCAACTAGGATGTCTCAGGAATGGTAAAGAGAAAGGCAAGCAAGTACAACAAAAAGAAATGAATAGAAAAATAAAAATAAAGGAAATGGGTAGGGGAAGGTAGAAGAGAGTAAAGTTAAGTATTAACAGAAAATAATGCAAAATTGCCTCAAGTGAAAAGTAATCTTATTTGCACCCAACTATGAACATACCAAGACCACTGATTTGTTAAGAAAAAGATATGAATATAAAGAAAATACATTCTTGTTATTGTATTCCAGATATGATGCTAGACAAGACATATAAATTATATATAATATAAAACTCAAAAACATAAAAATGAGAAAGATTTAACATACGATCCAAGTAACTAAATATTGAATTATTTAAATAAGCAACTAATAATAAAAATAGAAATCAGTCATCAAAAATAACAAAAAAGAGAACATTAATACCACTCTAAATATGAAGCCATAAGGGAAAAACCAAATAAGATCAGTAAACAATTTACTCAGTAATTGTTTAACTTAAATGCCTAGTGAAGAAATATTGTAACAATTTTAGCATAATTAGTAAACTTGTCTATAAAATATCATAGAGAAGATAATGGACATAGTTATAAGTAGTGTTGTCTCATAACATGTAGGGTAGCTAAGACAAGTTATACCAATTTCAAGAAAACTTTGTAAGAAATCCCCTGACAGTAATTTCTATTATATTTAAGGATCAATAATAGAAAAATAATTAGAAGAAAATGGAAATTATCTCTAATAATTACTATAGCAAACATCTAGAGTAGCAGAAAGATTACACTTAGACCAGAACCTCACAATCCAGGCTAATATTGTGAAAAGACTAGAAGAAATAGATTTAAAAAAGAAAAAAGATGAGAAAAGTTACCCAGTTGGACAAAGTATGGATAGAAGATTGTTCTGAAGGGGATACAATTGTGATAGTATTAATGGATGAAGAACCTATACCAAAATTTTTAGCCTTAATAGCTTTAAGCTATACTTAAGACTTTTGAAACACATTGCATATGAAAAGTTTCTAAAAGAGAGGAAGGATATTTTTTTAAAAAACTTGAATTTTAATGAGTTTAATAATATTAATGAATAGTTGACTGAGGAAAAATTGACAATTCCCTACCTAAATATGTACTCTTTTAACAATATAAAATATTTACATGTATCATTTATACACAATTCAAGAGTACCCTTGATGAAGGTATTAGAATAATCAAGGTGTTTGCAAGAGATATTCAACAACAAACCACATTTTTTCATATTGTACTTTAGTGAAGGATATAAAAAATACAAGCTCACATTTTACCTTTTGTTTGCCAATTTTGAATGGATCCAACTGTTCTGAAAAGCATTTTGGGAAAAACTTAAAAAAATCAATAGACTTTTCATACCCTTTAACCCCTCCATTTATCTACCTGCTTTATGTCCTAAAAAAGATCAAAGAAGGAGATAAAGGAAAGTACAAGGGTAGCACAGGTACAGAGGTACCACAGGTATAAAATAATGTTATAACAGTTCTTTTTATTATAAAGAATTGGAAATTTACAAGCTGTCTATCAGTTGGGAATAGCTAAGAAAATTGTCATATACAAATTAATTAGACTATTATTACACCATAACAATACAAGGCATACCTTAAGAGAAATACTGAATAATTTTTATGAAATGAAGCTGAGTAAACTTAGCCAAAGAAAAATTATAAAAATATAAAAATTATTTTTCAAAAATTAAATTATAAACAAAAGTAACTTTGAAAAACAATACTTGAGCTCTGATTTTATAAGACAAATGAGGAATCATAATTCACATCTCTTACTAGAGAATTTGTAAATGAGAAAAGATATGTTTTCTATGATTATATTTTTATTTACTATAAGCTAGGGCTCTAACTAGAAGTGAAGGGATCACAATTATGGGGAAGAGAAAGAAGTAGTGATAGTGATGAAAAAGAAAAGAATGAAAGCATCAAAAAATCAATGAAAACTGTATAAGAAACACAAAAGAGAAAAAGTCAGAAAGAATCACAATGTAGGAAATATCTTGTTAAATTTATCATGTACATTTAAAACAAGATATATATAGTATAGATTAACAGACATTACCAAAAAAAAACTATTTCCAAACCAGCATCAACTACTACTTCATTTAAAAAGGTATTCAATTCAAAATTTGTAAAATATTACTTATTTGAGTAAAAATTTTTCTCTATAATAAATAATTCATTTATTATACTATGTTGTTTCATCCCAGAATCAGAAGAATCTATGTTAATGCAAGGGAAGGATTCATCCTTCTTTGTCTTTCTTCATTCTCATTTGGTGGAGCAAGGAAGGAATAGGACAGTCTATAGGCTGGTTTTGCACAATGATGAACATTGTACAATTATTGTAATTCTGTTATTTCTTCTATGAACTGAATTACATGCTCTCTTACAGCCAATGGGAAGATAAATAAGAAAAATATAATGAATACTGTAAAGAAACTAGATGGTAAGTGAGGAACTTTTATTTCTTCTCAGTGATTATAACATGAATTCTATTTTCCTTTCAATTTAGTGTTTCAACATTTCTGCCTCATGACCTCCATTTCTTTAAGTATAGCCACTCTGAAGGAGGCAATTCACCAGATTCTGTCACTGCAGAGAACTACAAACCCCTTGGCAAAAAGCTGTGGATTAGCAGTCTGCTTTGTCAGAATCATGTCATTCCATACTATGTATGCTTTGAGGTTTTTCTTGAAATCTTTCTCAGAGTTTCTTCGGTCAGGAACAGAAAACATCTTCCAAACTTTCTGTATGACTCTCCATGTGTGTGCTTAGAGGTTGTCACCATACCTGTCAAAATAGAGTTTGGATAGCATTTGGAAAGTGCTTTATATATGTGCATTATTTTATACTAACTTTAAAATCAGGAATGTGGAATCCAGTTCTGAAAATTATAGAATAACTTGTATTAACACATAAGTTTAATACCCTTTGTCCTTGTTGAGCACAACTCCATATTGTTCTTATTTGTTTGCCCTGTTAGATTATGAGTTCCTTGAGGACAGAAACAGTGCTTCTGATTTTCTTTTTAATCCCATTACTTAGTACACTGCCTGGTATTAAATAGTAAGCACTTGATAGATGTTGACTTCACTTAGCTTTGAAGTGTAGTTGCCAAAATGATAATTAACCAATGCTTGATTGACTACATTCTTCAATTTTCTTCTTTCTAAAGTAGGGAATGTTGACATTCATGTCCTGGACAAGCTTCTAGAAAACCTGGGGATCAAGGTGACAGCTAGAGAAATGGAGAAACTATTGAGTGACCTGCCTGTATATGGTGAGCATTTCTTAATCCTCTTTGTGTTTTTGAGGAAGGTTTGATTTTTCTGTCTAAGAATTTCAGAAAGGATTCTAATTTAGTTCACATGAAAAGACAGAAATACCTATAGAGAAAACCCATAATAATGTATGATAAAATAGTATCTCTGACTGAATTTTCAAGTCGAGTCTCCCAGAATGTCACTGAGTAGAACAGAGGAATGAAAGACTTCTTATTGTTTTACCACAGACCCCACCAAGCTACTTGGTGGCCCTCTTTAAGGAGGGAAAAAAAACCCAGTGTGAATCAGGGAATGCTGACCAGCCATAACAAATTTTGTTAGGACTGGATTTGGATTTGAAATAACTTGAGTACAAATCCAAATTTTAACATTTATGGTATAATCTTCATTAGTCATTTATCCTCATTTGACCTGTTTCCTCATCTGTAAAATAGAGGGATAATAGTAATACTGTCTGAAACATAAGACAGTGTCAAAATAAAATATATGTATGTGTGTGTGTGTGTGTGTGTGTATACTGTATGTGCATTTACATATTTTATATGAAAAACAATGTGTGTGAATTATATATATATACATTGTTGCAAACCTTAAAATACTTTAAATGCCAGCTATTATTATTTCAATGGATAGAATAACCAAATACAAATAATTCTTTCAACTTCCTTTGGCAAAAATAAAAAAAAAAATCATCTCCAAATGGACAACCTCCTGAAGATGATCCCTTATCCTCTTTGCCTTAATGGTCTTAGAGATCACTGAAAATTTGATAACAGTCTAAAAATTTACCTTACAATGATAATTGAAGATTTGTATGTCATAAATTGTTTTAAAATTGGCCTTCATTTGAAAATAATTAACAAGGCATTTGAAAAAAATAAACAATGCTTCTTCAAGCCCAGAGTACATGATTTCATTTTTCAAAAAAAAAGGGAGGGCAGCTAAGTGGCACAGTGGATAAAGCAACAATCCTGGAGGATCTGAGTTCAAATCTGACCTCAGACATTTAATAATTACCTGGCTGTATGAACTTGAGCAAGTCACTTAACCCCATTGCCTTGCAAAAAAAAAAACTAAAAAAGGGGGGAACCTCAAAAAATATAAGGGAAGACCAAGAGATAGGAAAGGGCCATTTCTTTCTATCATACTCATAAAATGTCCTGAATTTCATGGACTAAAATAAAATTTATGATTACTATAAGTTCTTCTGATGCTCAAAAGCAAAGGGAAGGGAAGCTAACTGAATGACTGTGTGAGCTAGCTATGTGGTATAGTGAATATAGGGCTGGATCCAAAGACAGGAGGACCAGTATTCAAAGCTTTAGACATGAACTAGCTGTGTAACCCTTACTGTTGCTATTGCAAAGTTGATTAAGTCTTGTCCTGCTCATTGTGACCCCAAATTAGATATTTTGGCAAACAAAAATGTTTTGCCATTTCCTTCTCCAGCTTATTTTACAAATGAGGAAACAGGTAAAACATGGTTAAGTGACTTGCCCAAGGTAACACAGCCAGATTTGGACTCTCGTCAAGCTAGAGCTGACCCCATGAAAATGAGTTTTCCTGATTACAGACCTGGCACTCTTTTCTAGCAGCTCATGTTAATTAATTAACCTCATTCAGCCTCAGTTCCCACCTTTCTAAGAGGGACATAATAATAGCACCTGTCATTTAAAGGATAAAATGAGTTAATATTTATAAAACATATTGGAAACATTAAAACCCTATGTAAATGTTATTTATTATTACTATTGTTATAAATTTATAGATTAACACTTCCTTTCTCAGCTCCCTATTATAAATTAATCTTTGCAGAAAATAGGATAAAATTCTACATATTTAGGAGAGTCCAGAGAAAACTTAAATTTGCTCAGATTTTTGTCATATTTTCAAAATGTAATGTAGTTATATTTTTGGAAGCTCTGCATCTTTAGGTCCCTTCTAACATCTGCTTCATCTTACAGCTGATGGGAAGGTCTCCCTGAAAAAAGTTATGGAATCCATGAAATCAATTAAGGGTAAGTAAGTAATGATGAGATATTATAGGTAAATATCAATATTTCCATGACAGGAAGCATAGCATGGTAGATAGAGGTATATAGCCTCAGAATCAAGAAGTCCTGTATTCAATTTATTCCTCTGGCAAATGAGATTATGGGTCAAATTACTTCCCTTCTCAGGCAGTATCCTAAACAAGATTATATTAAAAAATAATTTGTTGATCTGCATAGGCAGAGATAATCAACTTGCAAATATTTATTAGGCGTCCATGAGATCTGTGCAAGGCCCCAGAGGAACAAAAACAAAAACAATGAAATAGACCCAACTCACAAGGAGCTTGCCTTCCCTTGGGCATGTAAATATATGCAGAATAAATACAGTATAATTTGAGAAGGTGTTTCCTAACAGTAGGGTAATCAGAAGAGCCTCCTCATAGAAGAAGAGATTGTAATTTACCTTGAAGGAAGAGAGAATGACTCCGAGGTGGAAATAAGAAGAGTAAGGAGGATAGCTAGTAAGAAAATAGAGATAAAAGATATGAAAATTCATGTGTGAGAAACAAAGTACAGAGGAAAAAGTGATAACTAATGATACTATAGAAAGATAAGTTGGGGTGAGGTTGTGAAGTGCTTTAAAAACTTTATGTATTTGGGGCGGCTAGGTGGTGCAGTGGATAAAGCACCGGCCCTGGAGTCAGGAGTACCTAAGTTCAAATCCAGCCTCAGACATTTAATAATTACCTAGCTGTGTGGCCTTGGGCAAGCCACTTAACCCCATTTGCCTTGCAAAAAAAAAAAAAAAAACTTTATGTATTTGATCCAGAAGTAATAGGGAATAAGGAGTTTATTCAATGACATGATTAGTAGACCTTTCTTAAGGAGAATTACTTTTGCAGCTATATAAAAAATTGATTCAGGATGATAAATGACTCCTTAGGCAGGAAGACTTGAAGGGGTAATATAACAAATCTAATGCTTTTATAGTATTATTAACAAGCTAAAGATGTATTTGTGTGACTCTAGAGAAGAGGAGACTGATATGGGAGATGTTATGGAGGAAGAAGTGAAAAGATTCATCAACTGATTGGATAAAGGGCACCTCCTTATCCAAAGAGTTCAGGAGTCCATAATAATAATTCTGTCACTACCTATTATGAATTAATATGTTAAATGATCATCACTTGAAAACTTGCCAAATACCCCATTCTCTTTGGGAGTTTTTTGTTTTGATTTTTGCAAGGTAATGGGGATAAGTGACTTGCCCAGGGTCACACAGCTAAATGTCTGAGATCAAATTTGAACTCAGGTCATACTGACTCCAGGACCTATGCTCTATCTACTTTGCCACCTAGCTGCCCTCTCCACATTTTCTTTGTAGGAAGATACAAATAATATATTATGTTCTTGTTTGACTTTTCCTAAGGTTTAGACAGACAACAATCTAGGTCTCCAAGTCAGCATTGAGAAGTTGGATTCTATTCAGATGAATTAAAAAAGTTGGGATAAAGACAAAGAAAACCTAGCATTAGTTATTAGCTAGACCTATGTAGATTACTATTTCATTCATCATCAGATGATTATCTAATGACCATTTCACATTCCTCAGTGTAGTTCTCCTCAGACTAGCTTATTTCTATTAAAAGAAGAAAATTATTTCTGAATTCTCAAATGACTTTTCATTTATTTGTAGGCTAAATCTCCACTATTTTTTTTGTTTTTGTTTTAATTTGGAGATGATTAAACAAAGGAATAGATGACATTTTTCACTCTTTGGAATCATTACATATTCCTCAGTTCCTCATCTTTCACCATTCTCATCTTTTGTAAATAGAAAACATTGATGCTCAAGATCTGGAAACCTTTCTGAAAGACATGGGGATCATACTCGCAGAATATGAATTTCGATATCTCAAGAGACACCTGCCAATTGATGGTGAGTGTTCCAGATTACACTGTAGTCATCAGGTGAACTTGGGCTTGTTTGTGTGAAAATGTCTAATATTTTCTAAAGAATACACCACAGACTAATCCTGAGGTTAGATAGAATTCTTCAGCTTCAGTGCAAGCAAAAAGACTACCCATGGAAAATATGACCATTTTAGCCCCTAGGACATCTAAGAAATAGTAAAGAGAAAGGGGAGCAAGTAAAATGAAAAGAAATTAATAAAAGAATAAAAATAAAGGAAATGGGTGGGGGGAGGCGGAAGAGAGTAAAGGATTGACAGAAAATAATGCAAAATTGCCTCAAAAGGAAAGTGATCTTATTTCTACCCAACCCAAGTGGGCTAGCATAGGTGCTGGAGATCCTTGGACAGCAGAGTTGGAGAGGAGCGTAAGAGGAAACAGGAGTCAGAGTTGCTCAGTTCATTTGCTGGATACTCAATCAACATGGAGTGACACTCCATACTCCTTTATAAATTTCAGTGGTACTCTTAGAAGTGTAGAGCTCATTTTCTTGACCTTCACGAGACTCTAGGAAGGCAAGCCAAAACTCTACTGCTCTGTCCAATCTAGAAATAATAAGTAAATGATTTCCTTTAGAGTTGGTAATTCACAGTATTTTATATTTGCCTAAACTTTGCCTGGGCTGCTGTTAAAAGGTCCACTCAGATCCCTCCAAAGATATAGTGTGGTATCATGGAAAGGAGTTTAAATCTCAGCATTGCTGTTACTCTAAATGGGTAGGAGCTGAAGAATCTTAATTTCCCTGTCATTTTATGTAGAGTAAGTATATTTAAAATGGGCAATTGTAAGTGAATGAAATGAAAAGTAACAGTACTTAAGGCATTTAAGGGAGCTAGATGGTGAAGAAGATAAAGTGCTGTGTGTGGAATCTGGAAGACTTGAGTTTAAATAATACCTCAGATATTGACTAGCTAGAACCTGGGAAGAGCACTTTACCTGAGATTGCCCCAGTTTCTTCATCCATGAAATAGAAATAATAGTATCTGCCTCCCCAGCTGCTTTCAAAATAAAAAAGTACATCACTTTGCAACTAAATGGAAGCTATAGTCACATAGTTAAATAACTTAAGAAGACAAGCAAAGGTGAAGCTGGTGGAGTTGGTCTTTTCTTACATGCAAGGGCAGCAAGAAACTTGATTTTATGGAATATTTAGTTATCATTTATTGCAGAACTAAGAATAAGTATTCAGGATAAGGGATAGCAATGTGTAGACTATACAGAAATTTTATGCATTTGTATCAAGAACAGCTTCCCAAACAAAGAATTGGTGGGTTCTAGGTTTGTGAACATCAAAAAGCATTGCAAAAAAAAAGGAGAAATTTTATATCTTAACAGAAAAAAGTTATTATTGGTGTTAATAGTAGTCATTGTTTCAATTATGAACACTAAGATTGCTGCCTTATTAAGAAAAAGATATGAATATAAAAAGAATAGATTTTATTATAATATTCTAGATATAATGCTTGATATATGACTATCAATAATAAATGAAATAATATAAAACTCAAAAACATAAACAGGAGAAAGAGAAATGTATACAGTTGAAATAATTGAATATTTAATTAACTAATAATAAAAAATGGAAACGAGTCATCAAAAATAACATAAAAGACAATATTAGGGGCGGCTAGGTGGCACAGTGGATAAAGCACCAGCCCTGGAGTCAGGAGTACCTGGGTTCAAATCCGGTCTCAGACACTTAATAATTACCTAGCTGTGTGGCCTTGGGCAAGCCACTTAATCCCATTTGCCTTGCAAAAACCTAAAAAAAAAAGACAGTATTAAAAAAACTCTAAATCTGTTGCCACAATAGTAAAATCAAATGAGTCCAGTAAACAATTTAATTCTCCTAGGGAAGAAATATTTCAATAAGCATTTTGGTTAGTAAACATGTTAATAAAATCTCAAAGAGAAGAGTTATGGACATCATTATAAGCAGCATTGTCTCATAATGCATAGAATTAGGTGAGAAAAGTTATAGCAACTTAAAGAAAACTTTGTAAGAAATCCCCCTAAAAGAGAGTAAATTCTGTCTGATTTAACAATTAACATTGAACAATAAATAAAAGAAATGGAAATAGTCTTTGATTACTATAAAAAAAAACTTTAACAAATCATCAAGAGTAGTAGAGAAGAGTGTACACTTAGAACCAAACATCACTATCCAGGCTAAGATTATAGGAAGGTTAGTAGAAATAGTATTAAAGAGAAAAAAATAAGAAAAACTGCCTGGTTGGGTAAAGTGTATAGAAAGTTGTTCTCAAGAGGATACAATTGTGATAGTACTGATGGATAAAGAGACTGTCCCCAAATTTTCAGACTTAATACCTGTAAAACTATATTCAGTCTTTCTTTCTTTTTGTATTTTCTTTTTTTTAAGTCAATGGGGTTAAGTGATTTGTCCAAGGTCACACCACTAAGTAATTATGAAGTGTCTGATCTCAAATCTGAACTCAGGTCCTCCTGACTCCAGGGCATGTGCTCTATACACTGCACCACCCAACTGCTCTATATTTAGACTTTCAAGACATATTTTATATTAAATGTTTCTGAAAGAGAGGAAGATATTTAAAAAAAAACTTGGATTTACCTAACAAATTTAATAATATTAATAGGTGACTGAAGAAAAATGAACAATTCCTTACCTATCAATAAAACTCATCAATACAACATTTTAATGGGACTCATTTACATATAATTCTCGAAGGTAAAGAGTTAGTAGGTGTTTGCAAGAAGTATTAAACAACAGTCCATATCTTTGTAAATTTGTACTTTAGTGAAAGATATAGAAGATATATAGAAAGATAAATAGAAAATATAAGCTCACAGTTGCTTATTGACTGGCAATTATGAAAAAAGTTTTGACTCAGAGTAAAAAAACACCTTAGAGGCACTTTTCCAACAAGATATTTTTTATTCATTTTTAAAAACCCATCTAGATTTCTTGAAAGGTATAATAACAGAAATAATCCATTTCAATGAACCTCTGATGAAAAATATCAGGTACAAAAGAGATATATGCAGGTGACAAAAGTTATTTGTGAAGAAGAAAATTTGGTATAGAGTCCAAGTTGAAGATGGTTTCTTGATGAATGGTTAAGTCCTCCAGATACTCATATTTGGAGGTAGCATTTTTCTGGTTGTATCAAAAATTAGAATATTGCTTAGCCTCTGGGAAGATCTCTGTAACTATTAGAGTTTATATAAACCATCCAAACAGGGAACACCAAGTAGATAATGTCCTTTGCACAAATTATGACATGCCTGTATATCATAAACCTATAGAGTTTGTACCTGTATATGTATATAAGTATATACATCATATATATAAATATATATATAATACAATATATACAATATATATATAATATATACAATATATGTATATAATACAATATATACAATATATATATAATACAATATAATACAATATATATATATATATATATATATAATACAATACTTTCCCAAAAAAGAAAAGAAAAATTAATATTACACACAGGGGAATAGAGAGGTGCATGGCACTTATTACCAAGCTACAATTATATAACCCATTAAAAACTTTGAAAAGCATGTGTAAAATATGGTTATCAAAAGAGAAGGATTGGAGGTTAACAAGTAGATAAACAATGTTCCACTGGTACCTTGAAAATATCAGTATAGGAAAGTTGGGTGGTAACCCTATGGCAAAATACAGGAAGGAAATAGACAAAAGTCTCATCAGATATGCAGGCATGAATGGAGTGCTAATAAATTTACAGCCAGAAAGGATATTAGAAGTCATCAGGTCCAACATCCTCATTTCATAGAGACTGAACCCAGAGAGATTAAATGATTTCTGGAAGGTCACACTGCTTTAATCAAATGACGCACAATATAAATGCATATTCTCAAGACTTCAAATTTAGTATTCTTCCATCTGCTGCTTTGCAGAGAACTCCAAAGAGATCCATTTGAATATGTTTGAAATCTTATCATATAGGAAAACTCACCAGGGCAGCTTTTCTACTTCAAATGAATAAAAGCTATATTTGTTAACAAATAAGGCTCTCCTTAGATGAGAAAAGAATAGTCTTTCCTAATAAGGTTGGGGGTTCAAAAAAGGATTTTCATTGTCAGCATTATGATTTGATATGTTTCCATCTATTGCAATACCAAAAAAAATTTTTAAAAGAAATACAGGCAGATTGGGAAATAAATTTATTAATGTTTTTACAGATGACATGACAATTTATTTAAAGAGCCCTATAGTTTCAACTAATATCTAATTAAAACAATTCATCAAAGTAGGAAAATATAAAATAAAACCACATAAATTTTCAAACTTTCTATATGTTACCATAAAATGAAATTGAAAGAGATTTAAAAAGATATTAAAAGTAAAATTACAGATTTACAGAATGAGGGAGTCTAGCTGTCAAGATGGGAAGAAATTATAAACACAGGATAAAAGAACACTCTATATAGAAATAAACATTAATAAATAAATGGGAAAATATTAAGTTCTTGTTTTTGAGCTACAATGATATAGTTTTAAATGGCAATATTTGTTAAGTTAATGTACTTATTCAGAAAATTTGTAAAGAACCTGGGAATGCTGTTATATCAATGCAATGTTGGTGAAATTTTGAATGAATCCAATCAATCTGAAAAGCAATTTGGGAAAATACTAACCACCCCCCTTCCATATACCTATCTGTTTTATATCCTAAAAGAGATCAAAGAACTAGATAAAGGAAAATAGATGGGAAGTATAGGTATAGAGGTACTATAGGAACAATGTTAAAATGCTATAGCAGCATTTTTATTATAGCAAAGAACTGGAAATTTATAGGCTATCTAGCAGTTTAGAAATAGCTATGAAAATTGTCATATATGAATTTATTAGAATATTATTGCATCATAAGAAAGAAATAAGGGATAGCTAGAGAAACACTGAAAGACTTTTTATGTACTGATGCTAAGTAAAGTGAGTCAAATCAAAAAAAAGTATAAAAATATAAAAACTTTTAAAAATTAAAAATCATAAAAAAGTAACTTTGAAAGACAAAATTGGAGCTCTAACTTCAGAAGACCTGTAATGACTCATAATTCACATCTCTTGCTAGAGAAGTTGTAGATGAGAGGTGAAGAATAAGATATGTTTTCTTTAATTATATTTTTATTTGTTATGAGCTAGTCTTATATGGGATAGATAGCAGTTATATGAGGAAGAGGGAAAAAGTGGTGATAGTGATGAAAAGAATAAAAGAATCAAAAAAATCAATGAATGCTATATAAAATACACAAAAGAGAAGAGAAATTCAGAAAAAGTCACAAGAGAAGCACAGTGTAGGAAATACCTTGCTAAATTTATCATATACTTTTAAAATAAACTGTATATAATACAGATTCACAGTCTCACATAACAGAAAACAGCCTGTTTCTAAACTAGCACCATCTACCATCTCTTTTTAAAAAGGTACTCAATTCAAGAGTTGTAAAATAATACCTTTAATAATACTATGGAATAAAAATGTTTCTTTATAATAAATTGTCCATTTACTATAATGTATTGTTTTACCCCACAGTCAAAAGAATTTATGTTAATGAAAGGGATGGATTCATTCCCTTGAGAGCTCTTCTTTCTTCATTCTTCTTTAGTGGAGCAAGAAAGGAATAGAACAGTCTTGATAGACTGGGTTTGCACAATGATGAAATTGTGCTATTGTTATTCTCTGTTACTTCCTCTGTGAACTGTATTGTGCCTTCTCTTACAGCCAAAGGGAAGATAAATAAGAAAAATATAATAAATACTGTGAAGAAACTACCCGGTGAGTGAGAAACTGTTTTAATTCTTCTTACTGATTATAAAGGAATTCTACTATTCTTCCAATTCACTGACTCAGTGTTTCTGCCTCAAAACCACTATTTCTTTTGTACAGCTATCTTGGAGAAGGCTATTCATCAGAATCATTGTAGAGAACTTCAAGCCACTTGGCTAAAAGTATTTAGGCTAGCTGTTTGCTTTACCAGAATCCATCAGTCTTGACCAATTCATTGCTTACTGTATGCTTCAGTCATTTCTCTTGAAGCCTTTGTCAGAGTATCTTGTGCCAGAAACAGATCATCTTCCAAACTATCCCAAATAACTCTCCATGTGTGTCCTTAGAGGTTGTCACTGGACCTTTCAAAATGAATTTAGAAAGTAATTTATGTATGTGATTTATTATTTCTATTATGTCACCCTGAACTTGGAACACAGAATCGAGTTCTTGAAATTCACAGAGTAGTTGTCATATATGAATTTATATTCTTCAATTTTCTTCTTTCTGAAGGAGGGAAAATCAAACTTAACAACCTGGACAAGATTCTGGAAATCTTGGGGATCGAGTTGGCAGACAGAGAAATGGAAGAACTATTGAGTGACCTGCCTATAAATGGTGAGCATTTTTAAGCTTCTTTATGTTTTTGAGGAAGGTTTAATTTCCTGTCTAAGAATTTCAGAAAGGATCCTAATTTAGTTCAGATGAAAAAACAGAAATACCTATAAAGGCCATCATAATGTATGAAGAAATATTTCTGACTGAATCTTCAAGTTGAGTCTCCCAAAATGCCACTGAGTAGAACAGAGGAATGGAAGATTTCTTATTATTTTACCCCAGGCCCCACCAGAGCTACCTGGTGGACCTCTTTGGGGAGGAAAGAAAGCCCAATGCAAATAAGGGAATCCTAACCACTTAAATTAAATTTTCCAGTACTGGACTTGGACTTAAGAAGACCTGAATGCAAATTCTGATTTTTACACTTAGGGAATGATCCTGGACTAATCACTTCTCATTTAATCTCCTCTGTAAAATAGAGAATACTGTTTGCTACATAAGATAATGTGAGAATCAAATTTTTAAAAGAGAGTGTGTGTATACTGTGTGTATGTATATGTATGTATAACACTTTTTCAAAAATTTATATATTTATATGCACACATGCACAATTGTTGCAAACCTTAAAATACTTGGTAAGTACTAGCTATTATTATTTAAATGGATTTATGTTTTCATTGGTCTGAGTAGACTAAGTGACTACAAGTATGAGTATCTAAATATATTCTTCTAACTTTCTCTGGCAAAAATGGAAAAATCATCATCTAATTAGGCAACCTCCTGAAGACGATCCCTTATCCACTGAGGTTTAATAGCCTTACAGGAAGACACTAAAGATTTGTTAACAATTTTTTAAAAAATTCCCTCACAATAATAATTGGAGATTTGTATGTCATAAACTGTTTAAAAATTAGCATGCATTTGAAAAAAACAAGACTTCTTCTGACCCAGAACACAATTTGTTTTCAAAAAAAAGTGAGGGGTTTCAAGTCTAAGTTCTTCTGGCAAGTTGTCAGTGGCAGTGAATTTTCAATATTTCGAAAATCCATGACTTTGTCAATGTAAGTATTTTCTCCACTATCATATTTTGCAACCCTTCTAAGATTTCTTTAGCTGACTTTGTGAGTCATTTGTGCCCAAAAAACAAAAGTGAATACTATATCTAATACTAAGTAAATACACAATATAAGTGTGGGCAGAGAGAATGTTAGAAGCAGATCTAACAGGTCTTGGCAATTGAATGGATATGAGGAAGAAGGGAAAGGGAAAAGTTGAGGATGACACTCTGAGGGCATACACATAGTAATGACTCCTATAGCAGAGACATCCTAGGTTCTTGCAAGACTTAAGTGAGATCACTGATGAAAAATGCTTTGTACATTTGAAATGAATGAATATATATTATTTATCACACATTTGATTTGAATAGCTTAAACTTCTTTAGCTAAATGCTTTAATTTCTCAGCTTTTAACAATGGAGCCTACTAAATGGGATGTTTTTTCCTAACAGGATCACACCAGCTTCCACCTGAATAATTTAAATACTATTTAAACAAAATATTTTTATAATAAATTTACATGTATGTTTCTTCGTAGACAATATATGTTCTATTTTAACCCATTAGACAAAGCAAAATTGCAAAGATACACAAAATATTAACAATAAACAAGATTGTGGTCAGAAATTGAAAGAATAAACTAGGTCCTTTGATCCTTGTATTATCAAAAAATTTGCAGTTTCCTAGTACAAAGAGTCATATAATATCCATACTGGAAAGGAACACGGAGATCACCTTTTTTTTCCACAGAGGAAGAAAGTGAAAACTAA
Source organism: Macrotis lagotis (assembly GCF_037893015.1). Lineage (NCBI taxonomy): Eukaryota > Metazoa > Chordata > Mammalia > Peramelemorphia > Peramelidae > Macrotis > Macrotis lagotis. Next base: position 199,838,726 of record NC_133659.1, read on the forward strand.
GAGATAGGAACGGGCCCATTCATTCAGTCTTATTCTTAAAATATCCGGAATCTAATAGGCCCCAATAAAATTTTTGATTCCTACAAGTTCTGATACTCAAAAGCAAAGGGAAGGGAAGTTCACTGAAAGACTGGGTGTTAAACAGTGGATATAGGACTGGACCCAGAGACAGAGGGACCTATATTCATAACTTTAGATATAAACTAGCTGTGTCAACCTGCAGCCTTGTCCTACTTATTTTAACCCACATTTGACTTTCTTGGCAAATTAAAGTATTTTGCCCTTTCCTTTTCCAGCTCATTTTACAGATGAGGAAACTGGAAAATCATGGTTAAGTGACTTCCCCAGGTTAACACAATCACATTAGAACTCGTCAGACCAAATATGACTTCATGAAGATGAGTCTTCTTGATTGCAAGCCTACTACTCTATGTACCACCTAACTGCCAATGTCATTTAACCTCACTCAGTCTCAGTTTCCTCATCCCTAAGAGGTAAATAATAACAGCAGGTGCCTCTACTAGTTTTTTAAAGGATAAAATGAGTTTAATATTTGTAAAACATATTGGAAACATTAAAACCTTGTATAAATGCTATTTATTATTATTATTACTGTTGTTATAAATTTATAGATTAAGAGCTTCTTTCATTTCTCAGCTATCTATTATAAATTAAATCTTTATAGAAAACAGGATAAGATTCCATATATTTAGGTGAGTTCAGAGAATATTCCTGTGGCTTATCTCATATTTTCATAATTAATATAATGCTATTTTTGTAAGGCTCTGCATGTTTGGGTCCTTTCTAACCTCTGCCTCATCTTGCAGCTGATGGGAGGGTCTCCCTGAAAAACATTATTGATAAAGTGAAATCAATTAAAGGTGAGTGACAAGAAATAATAAGAAGGTAGGTAAACATCAATATTTTTCACAAAAATCCATGGCAAGAAGAATAGCATGGTGGATAAAGGTATAACCTTAGAGTCAAGAAATCCTATATTCAAATTTGACCTCTGACAAGTGAGACCAAGAGTCAAATTACTTCCCTTCTCAGGCAGTATCCTAAATGGTATATATAAAAATAATTTGTTGATCTATATATAGAAAGATAATCAACTTGCAAGCACTTATTAAGTGCCCTTGAGAAACAGAAAAAAAAAACAATGAAATGGACTCAACTAACAAGTAGCTCACTTGGGCATGTAAATATAAACAAAATAAATACATTATAATTTGAGAGGGATGTCCCTAAGCAGTGAAGGAAGCAGGAAATATATAGAAGGCAGAAACTGTGGTTCACTTCCTTCACTATGAAGGAAGAAAGAGTGACTGAGATGGAAGTAAGGAGAGCATGGGTGACAGTAAGATAATAGCAAAGGAAGAAAATAAAAAACCATGTGTGAGAAATATAAAGTAGGCAGGGGAAAGTGATGTCTAATGAGATAATAAAAAGATAAGTTGGTGCCAGGTTGTAAAGGGCTTTAAAACTAAACAAACAGAGGGGCGGCTAGGTGGTGCAGTGGATAGAACACCAGCCTTGGAGTCAGGAACACCTGAGTTCAAATCTGACCTCAGACACTTAATAACTACCTAGCTTAACCCCATTGCCTTGCAAAAACCAAAAAAGAAAATCTTAAAAAAACTAAACAAGCTATATGTATTTGATCCAAAAGAAATAGGTAATAACAAGTTTATTAAATGACATGGTCAGTAGACCTGTGCTTAAAAAGAAATATGGGGGCCACCAGGTGGTGATAGAGCACTGGTCCTGGAATCAGAAAGACTTGAGTTCAAGTCCAGTCTCAGTCGAAATTTAACAGCTGTATGAAACTTACTAGCTGTATGATCTTGGGCAAGTCACTTAGCCCCTTTGACTTGAGAGAGAGAGAGAGAGAGAGAGAGAGAGAGAATGACATTTGCAGCTATGTAAAAAATGATTTTGAGATGGAAGAGAATCATAAGGCAGGAAGAATGATGAGAGGGATTTATAACAACTCTAATCCTATTATGACATTGGATTATAAAATTATAATAATAATAATAATGACTTGAGTTGTGTAACTAGAGAGCTTGTATAAGTAGAGAGAAAAGTGGGTAGATATGGGAAATGTTATGGAGAAAGGGACAAGATTCACCAACTGATTAGATATGGGGATGAAGGGACAAAGGGAGAAAGAGTTCAGGAATCCAGGATAATAATTGTATAATTATCTATTATATGTGTTTATGTATGTGTGTATGTATGTGTGTGTGTGCTGAATATGTTAAATGATCAATAAATACTCTATTTAAATTCACCTACAAACTTGTCAAATTTTCCCCATTCTCTTTGTAGAAAGTCATGGATTCTCTTGAATATAATACATTATGTTCTTGTTTTCAATTTCCTGAAGGTTGAGATAGACAACAATCTAGGTCTCCAAATCATTATTGAGGAGATGTATTGTTTTCAGATGAGTGAAAATAGTTGGGATAAAAGCAAAGATGACCCAATCTTACTAATAGATCTATGTTGCTTAATGCATCAGTCTTCATTAGACTATTGTCCAATGACCATTTCACATTCTTCAGTGTAGTTCTCTTCAAACTGGTCCATTTCCCTGAATAATAAGAAATATATTCTATTTCTGAATTCCCAAATGATTTTCATTTATTGGTAGACTAACTCTCCATTAGTTTGCTATTTTTAATTTGGAGGTGAATAGACACAGTATTAATAGGTAGCATCTTTCAACTTCTAAAGTCATTACTAGTCCTCACATTCCCATCTTTTACCATTCTCATCTTTTGTAAACAGAAAGTATTGATGCTCAAAACCTGGAAAACTTCCTGAAGGATATGGGGATCACATTCACAGAAGAAGAGCTTCAAGATTTCTTGAAACGCCTTCCAATTGATGGTGAGTGTCCCAAATGACACTGTGGTTCTCAGGCAAACTTGCACTTACTTGTGTGAAAATGCCCAAAATTTTCTAAAAAAAGATGCCTCATGGGGCAGCTAGGTGGTGCAGTGGATAGAACACTGGCCCTGGAGACAGGAGTATCTAAGTTCAAATCCAGACTCAGACACTTAATAATAATCTAGCTGTGTGGCCTTGGATAAGCCACTGAACTCCATTCGCCTTGCAAAAACCTAAAAAAAAAAACCCTAAAAAAAAAAAAAGATGCCTCAGACTACTCCTTAAGCTAGAGTTCTTCAACTTCAGCACAAGCATAAACTCCAGCCACTCGAAGATAAGACCATTTTAGCCACTAGAAAAACTAAGGAATAGTAAAGAGAAAGAGGAACAACTAAAATGAAAAGAAATGAATAGAAGAATAAAAATAAAGGAAGCAGGTGGGAAAGAAAATAATGCAAAATTGAATGAACAGGAAAGTGATCTTATTTCCATCCAATTCAAGTGGGCTGGCATAGGGGCTGGGGATTCTTGACCAACAGAGCTGCAGGGAAGTATAACAGGAAAAGGAGGCAAAGTTTCTCTGTTCATTATCTCAGGGCATAAAGATATAGGGGTATTCAGCATCGAGTGACACCCCCCCCCATATGCCTTATAAAGTTTCAATGATACTCTCAGAAATGAAAGGAGCTTTTTTCTTGCCATCTTTAACCTTGGGAAGACTTTCCAAAACTACTGCTCTGGCCAATCTAGAAATAATAAGTAAGTGATTTCCTTTATATTTGGGAATTCTCAATATTTCAAGTTTGTCTAAACTATGCCATTAAAAGGGCTACTCAGATTCCTCCAAAGAGAAAATTAGCATCATAGAAAGGAGGACTACATTGGAAATCAAGGACTAATGTTCAAATCTCAGCATTGTCGTTACTCTAAATGAATAGGAGCTAAAGAATCTTTATTTCCCTGCCATCTTATATACAGTAAGTATTTTTTAAATGAGCAATTGTGAGTGAATGAAATGAAAAGTAACAGAGTACTTAAGGTACTTAAGGTAGCTAAATGGTGGAATTAAAGTGCTGTGTATGGAATTAGGAAGATCTGAGTTTAAATGGGACCTCAGATATTGACTAGTTGTGTGACCCTGGGAAAAACTCTTTACCTGAGGTTGCACCAGTTTCTTCAGCTGTGAAATGGAAATAATGCTACCTGTTTCCCCAGGTTGCTTTGAGAATACAATGAGGGGACAGCTAAGTGGCACATTTGATAGAGCACTACCCTGGAATCAGGAGGACCTGAGTTCAAATGTAACCTTAGATACATATTACCTAACTGTGTGACCTTTGGCAAGTCACTTAACGCCACTGCCTTTTAAAAATTAAAAAAAAGAGAGAATAAAATGAGTAAATCACTTAGCAACTAAATGAAAACCATAGTTATACAGTTGAATGACTTGAGGCAAATGAAGAAGATTGTGGAGATGATCATACACATTTAAGGGCAACAAGAAACATGATTTCATGGAATATTAACTTTTTACTGCAGAACTAAACATAAGTATTCAGGATAAGAGGAAAAGATATCAATGTCTAGACTGTAGACAAATTTTATGCATTTGTAAGAGGAGCACCTTCTTTAAGAAAAAAATTGACAGGTTCTAGGTTTGGTGAGCATCAAAAAGCTTTGCATAAAAAAGAAATACTTTATATCTTATCAAGTAAGAAAAGAGTTATTATTGGTATAAGAGTAGTCATTGGATCAGCTATGAACCCTAAGACCACTACTACCTTGTTAATAAAAAGATTTGAATATAAAAAGAATATATTCTATTATTCTGGAAATGATGCTTGATATGACACATACATAATATATGAAATAATATAAAATTCAAAAACATAATAGAAATGACATATAGTTGAAATAATTGAATATTAAATTTTTCAAATACCTAAAAAATGCAAAACAAATACCAAAAAAACTGTAAAAAGCAGAACATTAACTGTTCTAAATCTGCTGTCACAAGATGAAAATCAAAAAAAGACTATTAATCAATTTACTTAAGGTGGATGGTTTGACTAAAAACCCAGTGAAGAAATACTGCAGCAACAATTGTAATCAGTAAACATGTTTATAAAATCTCATAAAGAAAATATGGACATAGTTATGAGCAGAATTGTCTACAAGGCATAGAGAAAAACTAAGAAAAGTTATGCTAATTTAAAGCATACTTTGTAAGGAATTCCCCTTAATGAAAGCAATTTCTATAGCATTTAACAATTAACATAGAACAATAAGAGAAAATGGAAGATCTCTGATGATTACTGTAACAATCTATAACAAATTATCAAGAGCAATAGAGAGAATACAATTAGAACCAAACATAATCAGGCTAAGAATATAGGAGGTATGTTAGAAAACAGGGGTTTGGGGGGGGGGGTTAAGATTTTTTTCTTTGCAAAGCAATGGGGGTTTAAGTGTCTTGCCCAAGGCCACACAGCTAGGTAATTATTAAGTGTTTGAGGCCAGATTTGAACTCAGGTACTCCTGACTCCAGGGCTGGTGCTCTATCCACTGCAGCACTTAGCCACCCCAAAAAAATAGTTTTAAAGAGAAAAAAAAGACAAAAAAATAAATAGGTGATTCAGGAAAAATGAACTCTTCCCTACCCATATGCCTATTCTTTCACCTATACAACACCAATACAAAATTTTTATGTGACTCATTTACACACAGTTCAAGAGCATCCTTGATAAAAGTATTAGTAGGGAAATAACAGGTCTTTACAAAAGATATTCAACAACAGACCACTTCTTTTTCATTTTATACTTGAATAAAACATGTAAAAATATAAGCTCTCAATTTTGTTTGCCAATTATGAAAAGGTTTTGATTTAGAAGAGTAAAAGAACACCTTAGTCACTTTTTCAACAATGGATTTCCTGTTCATATTTAAAAACCCATCTAAATTCCTTGAAAGGTATAACAGCAGAAATAATCCTGATCAATGAACCTCTGATGAAAACTATCAGATTAAAAAAAGAGAAATATACAGTGACAAAAGTTATTTATCATTGTGATGAAGATTTGGTATAGAGTCCAAGTTGAAGATGGTTTCTAGATGGATGGTTAAGTCCCCCAGGTAGTCCTACTGGGGGTAACATTAAGCTGGTTGCATCAAAAAATGGAATATTGCATAATCTCTGGGAAGAGCTCTGTAAACTCTCAAGAGTTTGTGTAAATCATACAAACAGGGAAGGTCAAGTAGATGAAGAATGTCCATTGCACAAATTATGACATGTCTTTATATAAAAAATTCTATAGAATTTGTACTTGTACATATGTAGATATATATATATATATAGATATATAGATATATAGATGAAGCAATTCTCCCCAGTGTTGAAGAGGAGAGTAGATTAGAGTCCTCAGAAATGAAGACCCATTTTTAATACTAACCTTGCATTACTTCTAGCAAGATATGGAGTACAAAACTTTCCCAAGGAGTAAAAATGAATATCACACCCAGGGAAATAGAAATGCATGGCAGTTATCACCAAGCTATAACATAATAACCAACTAGAAACTTTTAATAGCAGAAGTAAAATATAGTTATCAGAGGAAGGGTTTGGGGTTAATAAGTAGATAAACAGAGGGTTCCACTGGTATACTGATAATGTCAACATAAGGAAAAGAAAACACACAGCAAGTTAGGTGATAGTCCTATGGCAAACTACTGGAAGGACATGGAAAGAAGTCACATAAGTTTTGCAGGCATAAATGAAGTACTAATATATTTAGAGCTAGAAGGGACTTTAGAAGTCATCAAGTTCAAAGTCCTCATTTCATGGATAATGAGACTGAAACCCAGTTAAGGTTTAAGTTATTTAAGTGATTTCCCTAGGGTCACGCTACTGGTAATCAAATGGGTCATAATGCAAACCCATATCTCAGACTCCAAATTTATCATTCTTCCATCCCCTACTTTGCAGAGAACTACAAATAGATCCATTTGAATATGTCTGAGAATCTTATCATATAGGGAAATTCCCCAGGGCAACTTTTTTACTTAAAATGGGTATAAGAAAAAGATAATCTTTCCCAATAAGGCTGGGGTTTAAAAAAGCATTTTCATTGTCAGCACTATAATTTGTATATTTCCATCTCTTGCAAAACAAAATATAAATTGAAAAAAGAAATATAGGGAAAAGGGAAACAAATTTATTAATTTTTTTACACATATGACAATTTATTTAGAGCATCCTAAAGATTCAGCTAACATATATTTGAAACAACTTCAGCAAAGTAGAAAAATATAAAATAAAACCATACCAATTTTCAAACTTTCTTTGTTAGCAACAAAGCAAAGTAGAAAGAGATTTAAAAAGAGGTATTTTATTAAAATTAACTCAAGAATTATAGAATTTGGGGGAGTACAGCTGTCAAGATTGGCAGAGAAATTATATGCATATTATCAAAAAGCATTCTTTATAGAAATAAACATATAATATTAAATAAGAAAATATTAATTTCTCATTTTTGAACTGTAGTGATATGATTTTTTAAAATGGAAGTCTTAGCTGAGTTAATATACTTATTCAGAAAATTTAGAAAGGCCTTGGTAAGATTGTCATATCACTGCAAGGTTGGTGAAGCTTTGAATGAATCCAAACATTCTGAAAAGCAATTTGGAAAAATACAAAAAAGTCAGTAGACTTTTCATACCCTTTTACCCCCTCCATATACCTACTTCCTTTATGTCCTAAAAGAGATCAAAGAAGGAGGTAAAAGAAGATACATGGGTAGCATAGGAACAGAATTACCACAAGTAGAAAATAAAAAATGTTATAGCAGCACTTTTTATAAAAAAAGAACTGGACATTTGCAGGCTATCAGTTTGGGGACAGCTAAGAAAATTATCATATACAAATTAATTAGAATATGATTGAACCATAAGAAACAATACAAGGCATACCTTAAAAGAAACACTGAAAGACTTTTTATGAACTGAGGATGAGTGAAGTGAAGCAAACCAAGAAAAATTATAAAAATATAAAAATTATTTTAAAAACTATAAAATCATAAACAAAAGTTAACTTGAAAGACCAAGTTCTGACTTCAGAAAACTGTTGATGAAATATAATTCTCATTTCTTGCTAGAGAAGTTATAGATGAGAAGTAAAGAATAAGATATATGCTTTCTTTTATTATATTTTTATTTGCCAGGACTCTTAATGGTGATAGAGGAATAGCAGTAGTGAGCGATGAAAAAGAAAAAATCAATGAATGCTGTATAAAATATTCAAAAGAGAATGCACAATGTAGGAAATAACTTGCTCAATTTATCATATATTTTTTAAAAAGTTATACATAATACAGATTCACAGTTTCATATAACAAAAAGCAATCTGTTACCAGATTGGCACCATCTACCATTTCCTTTAAAAAGGTAATCAATTCAAGAATTTATAAAATGGTAACTATTTGAGGAAAAGCTTTTCTCTTTAATAATTTGTCCATTTACTATAATGTATTTTTTTTACCCCAGAGTTAGAAGAATTTATGTTAATAAAAGAGATAGATTCATTCTCTTGAGAGCTCTTCTCTCTTCATTCTCATTTAGTGGAGCAAGGAAGAAATAGAACAGTCTATATGCTGGATTTGCACAATGATGAACATTGTGCAATTACTGTAATTTTCCATTACTTACTCTATGAACTGAATTGTATCTTCTCTTGCAGTCAAAGGGAAGATAAATAAGAAAAATATAATGAATGCTCTGAAGACTCTATCCGGTGAGTGAGAAACTGTTTTATTTCTTCTCAGTGATTATAATATGAATTCTATTTTCCTTCCAATTTACTGATTCAGCATTTCTGCCTAATGACCTTCAGTTTTTTTATTATATACAGTTGCCCTGGAAGAGGCAATTCACCAGATTCTATCCCTGTAGAGAACTTTAGACCCTTTAGCTAAAAAGTATGTGTATAGCAGTCTGCTTCACCAGAATTGCATCAACCTTGACCACTTTATTTCTTACTGTGTGCTTTGGAGGCTTCTCCTGAACCATCTATCAGAGCTTTTTGGAAAAGGAAAAGATCATCTTGCTAGCTTGCCCAAATGGCTCTCTATTTTGTCATTATGCATTTAAAATAAGTTTGGACAGCATTTGCAAAGAACTTTATATATGTGCATTATAATTTCATATTATCTAATCCTCAAATCAGGACGCAGAATCCAATTCTGAAATTCATAGAATATTTGTATTTATATATAGGCTTGTATACCCCTTTGTCCCTATTGGGCACAATTCCATATTTTTCTTATTTGTCTCCCCCATTAGACCGTGAGCTCCTTGAGGGCAGGAACAGGGCTTCTGATTTTCTTTTTATTGCCAGCACTTCGTACTTTACCTGGAATTATAGTAGTATGCACTTAATAGGTGTTATTTTAACTTGATTTGTAATCCCTACAATTAAGTAGAATGCCCGATTTATGATAAGAACTTCATAAATTGACTACATTCTTCAATTTTCTTCTTTCTGAAGGGGAAAATATAACCATTAATGACCTAGACGAGGGTCTTGGAAACCTAGGGATCAAGACCGCAAATAAAGAAACTGATGAGCTATTAGCAAAAACATTCACTGATGGTAAGAATTTCCTTTGTAGTTTTAATTTATTTTTTATTTAATAGTTTATTTTTCCCCAGTAATATATAAAAACAAATTTTTATCATTTGTTTTTAAATTCTTTCCCTTTCTCCCCCTTCTTCCAATTTGCCTCCTCATTGGGAAGGCTAGCATTTCAATATAGATTATACATGAGCAGTCAAGCAAAACATTTTCATAAGTCATATTGTAAAAGAAAACAAAGCTTAAAAGACTCAAGAAAAATAAAGTTAAGGGTGGCTAGGTGGTGCAGTGGATAGAGCACTGGCCCTGGAGTCAGGAGTACCTGAGTTCAAATGCAGCCTCAGACACTTAATAATTACCTAGCTGTGTGGCCCTGGGCAAGCCACTTAATCCCATTTGCCTTGCAAAAACATAAAAAAAAAAAGAAGTTTAACAATAAAGTTAAGAAGTATGCTTCAATCTGTACATAGATACCATCAGCTCTTTGGGGATGGATAGCATTTTTTATCATAAGTCCTTCAGAACTGTCCGACCTCACTTTTAAAAGTTTTTATTGAAACAATAAAATATATTTTGATTTATTATTTCAGTGAGAGCTCTGAGGTAGCTCAGCTTCATTTACTAAACCCATAGGCTCCTCATAAAATCGCCCTGCAGACCACATTTTGGACAGCCCTGGTCCATAGTATTGCTAGAATAGCTAAATCTCACAGCTGATCATCTTACAATATCACAATTAGTTTGTGCACAGTACATTTCACTTTGCATCAACTCATATAAGTTTTTCCAACTTTTTCTGATCATTATTTCCAACAGCAGAATAGTATTCCATCACAACACATAGGACAATTTGTTCAGTCATTCCAGTGGTGACAATTACTTATACCCCTGTGTGATTATGCAGAAGCTTTGATTTCCTGTCTTAAGAATTTCTGAAAGGATCTTAATTTCATTCACATGAAAGACAGAAACACCTATAGAGAAAACCCATTATAATATATGATGAAATCTCTTACTGAACCTCCAAGTCAAGAGTTTCCCAGGATGTCACTGGGTAGAACACAGGAATGGAATGCTCCTTACTCTTTATCACAGGACCCACCTGATCAACATGGTGGCCCTCTTTAAGGAGCAAAACCTCTTGTGAATCAGGGAATCCTAACCAGCCAGATTAAATTTTCTAGCACTGGACTTGGACTCAAGAAGACTTGAGTTCAAATCATGCTTTATATAACTTTCAGTATGATCTTGGACAAATCACTTGCCCTCACTTAACCTCGTTCTCTCATGTGTAAAATAAGAACCATAATACTGTCTGCTACATAAAGTTGCTGTTAGAGTCAAAAGAGAAAAACAATATGTAAATGTATGTGTATATATACATATATTGTTGCAAACCATAAAATACTATGTAAATACTAGTTATTACTGTTTCAAAAAATCAATGTTTTCATTGGTATGAGTATATTGAACATATTGTACCCAATGAATATCTAAATATTTCCTTTCATCTTTCTTTGACAAAAAAAATTATCATCCATTGGCTAATGTTCTGAAGATGATCCCTTAGCCACTTAACCTTATAGGTCTTGCTAGATGATTTGCTAGAAAAGTTTTTTTTAATTTACCTAATGATGGAAATGGAAAATACATAGGTTATAAATTGCTTAAAAGCCAGTTTGTAGTTGAAAAGATTAAACAAGGCTTCTAATTGTTCCAAAATTCATGATTTCCTTTTTTTAAAAATATGAGATTGGAGCAGCTAGGTGGCGCAGTGGATGAAGCACTGGCCTTGGAGTCAGGAGTACCTGAGTTCAAATCCGGCCTCAGACGCTTAATAATTACCTAGCTGTGTGGTCTTGGGCAAGCCACTTAACCCCATTGCCTTATAAAAACCAAAAAAAAAAAAAAAAAAAATACAGTAAAAAACATGAGATCCTCATTTCTAATCCCTTCTGGCCATTTTTCAAGGATTATGAATCTTCAAATAGATCAAAAATACTTGTCAATGTGAGTATTCACTACACCAATAAATTACAAATGTTCTCTCATTTCCTAGGATGCCTTTACGGCCAAAAAGCAAAAGTGAATACTAAAGCTAAATTAAATTGACACCTTCAAATGAACAATGTAAGTGATGGAAAAATGCAAGCAGATAGATTGTTTTGTTTAGTTTTTTTTGAAAGGCAATGGAGTTAAGTGACTTGTCCAAGGTCACACAGGTAATTATTTAAGTGTCTGCGATTGGATTTGAACTCAGGTCCTCCTGACTCCAGGGCCAATGCTCTATCCACTGCACCACCTAGTTGCCCCCACAGATAGATTTTTGAAGGAGAATCAACAAGTCTTGGCAATTGAGTGAATTTGAGGAAGAGGAAAAAAGAGAAGGATTGAGGAAGATATTATGAGGATTTTTGTTATTCGGTTGTTTTTTCAGTCATGTCTGAATCTTCATGATCCAGTTTGAAGCAACTATATTGAAATTGTTTGCCACTTCCTTCAATGACTCATTTTACAGATGAGAAAACTGATGGAACTATGATCAAACAGCTAGTAAGTGTCTGAGACCTGATTTGAATTCAGGAAGAATTCTCTCTCTCTATCTCTCTCTCCACTGCACCACTTGACTGCTACATCACAGGCAATGATTCTGGAAGCACTGAACTAACAGCATTACTGTGAGACTTAAGTGACATCATTTATATGATGTATAAGGAATGTATAAATGTCATTTATCCCCCCATGTTTAAGTTGACTAGCATAAGCTTCTTTAGTTAAATGTTTTGATTGCTGGGCTTTTAATAAAGTGAGTCTACTAAATGGGATTATTCTCCTAAAAGGGCCATACTTATTTCTACTTGAATAACTTAAATGCTAATTAAACATAACATTTTTATAGTAAAATTAAATAATTATTTATTCTTAGACAATGTGTATTATACTTAACCAAATGGGGTTAGTTAGATGGCACAGTGAATGGAGCACTAGTCCTGGAGTCAGAAGAACCTGAGTTCAAATTTGACCTCAGACACTTAATAATTACTTAGCTGAGTGACCTTGGACAAGTCACAGCTTCATTGCCTTCCAAAAAAAACAATCAAAAAGATATATAAAATATTTAACACATACAAGGCTGTGGTCATTGAAAAAATAGATTCTGTTTTACTTCTATTGTCAAAAAATTTTAAAAAGGACTTTCCTAGTATATAGGATCATATCATATCTATGCTGAGAAGAGACATGGAGATCCTTGATTTCACAAGGGAGGAAGTTGAAGTCAAGAGATAGAAAGGGTCAATTCTTTCCTTCTTATTCCTAAAATGTCCTGAATCTGATATATAAAATATAATTTTGATTATAATAAAAGTTCTTCTAATATTAATTGGCAAAGAGAAAGGAAGCTCCCTGAATGATAGTGTGAGATAGCTGGATGGTTCAGTGGATATACAGCTGGACCCAGAGCAGGAAGACCCAAGTTCAAAGCAACCTGTGTAACCTAGGTAAATCATTTAACCTCTCTAAGCCTCAGTTTCCTCATCATAAAATTCAAGTAATAACACCTGTCTTGTGGGGTTTTATGAGGAAAAACTAATTAATCTTTGAAAAGCATTTTAAAATCTTAAAACCTTGTGTAAATGCTATTATTATCACTATTTTTATCATCATGCTATTATCAGATAGCTTTTTTCATTCCTCAGCTGCCTATTATAAATTAATCTTTAGGGAAAATATGATAAAATTTCAAAGTAAATTACCTGAATTCAGAGAAAACCATTGAATTCTCTGGATAATATTATAATTTCAAAATGTAATATAATACTGTTTTGTGAGATTCTACATCCTCTGTTCTCTGTCTAACCTTTGCTTTGTCTCACAGCTACTGGAAAGATCCCCCTGAATAAACTTTTGGATAATATGAAGTATGTTAGAGGTGAGTAAGATGTTATGATGAGAAGGCAGGTAAAACAATGACATCTCAATATTTTTCAGAATAATTCATATGAGGAACATGGCATAATAGAAGTATAACCTTAGATTCAAGCAGTCCTAGATTCATGATCTGCCTCTGATACTTACTACTTGTATGACTAAAGGGCAAATTACTTCCCTTCTCAGGCAGCGTCCTTAAACAGCTTATATTATGAATAATTTCTTGATTTGCATAGACAATTTGTAAACATTTAAGTCCCCACAACATCTGGAGATACAAATACAACAAAAAAAATGAAATGATCCCAACTCACAAGGAACTTGTCTTCTCTTGGACAAGACAACATGTACACATATAAATATATGCAGAATAAATACAAGATAATTTGTGAGGAAAGGTACTAACAGTGAGGGAAGCAGGAAAGTCTCATAGAAGGCAGAGATTGTGGTTCACCTTAAAGGAAAGTGAGGGACTTTAAGGGTTATAAAATCCATTGAGACAGGAATTTATATATTTGATCCAGGAGAAATAGGGAACCAGGAGAGTTTATTAAATGACATAATTAATAGATCTGTGTAAACGATGGATTGGAGGGAGAAGGGATGATTGAGGTAGGAGGCCACAACTCAAAGTGAAAGTTGGTTGATGACTTGAGCTAAGCATGTATCTATGTAAATAAAAATAAAAAGGGAATTATGTGAGAGATGTTATACAAGTATTTAGGCAAAGTAAGATTCAGCAACTGATTGGATATGACATGGTGAGAAACAATTGCAATGAATGAATGTGTTCAATGAATGATCAACACTTTATTTAAATCCTCTTACAACTCCAGTCTCTTTGTTTTTGTTTGGGGGTTTTGAGGGATTTTTTGTTATTTGGTGTTTTGGGTTTGTTTTTTGGGGGTTTTTGCAAGGCAATGAGGTTAAATGACTTGTCTAAGGTCAACAGCTAAATAAGTATTGTGTCTGAGACCAAATTTGAACTAATTCCAGGACCTGTGCTCTATAGCTGCCCCTCTCCAGTCTCTTTGTAGCAAGTCCTGAATTTCCTGGAACATAATATGTTCTTGCTTCATTTTTCTAATGTTGAGAAGGAGAACATACTAATTCTCCTAGCCAATGGTAAAGAATGGGATTGTATTCTGATAAGCTGAAACGATCGGAATAAAAGCAAAGATAACTCAACCTTATTAATTAGCTAGATATATGGAGTTTAATGTGTCATTGATTTATCTTCACAAGACAATTATCTAATGATCATTTCACTTTCCTCAGTGTAAACCTCCTCAGTCTAGCCTATTTCTCTTAAAAGGAAATAATTTCTATCTCTGAATTTTCAAATTACTTTTTTCTTTATGTGCTCATTCATCTCAAAGGCCAGTCCTCCACTTCTTGAATTTTATCCTACCAGGAAACTCACTAGGAAAACTTTTCTATTTAAAAGGAAATTTTCTATTTATCAACAAATAGGCTTTTACTAGTTTGAGGAATAGTTGACCTTATGCAATAAGTGATATCTTCCACCCTCTGGAGTCATCAAATATCCTCACATCTTCAACATTCACCATTGTCATCCTTTCTCAACAGAAAACATTGATGTGCAAAACCTAGAAAACATTCTAAAGGACATGGGGATCACGCTCACAGATGGTGAACTGCAATATATCCAGAACCTCCTGCCAGTTGATGGTGAGTGTTCTAGATTACACTGTGGCCATCAGGGGAACTTGGTCTTGTTTGTTTGCAAGTATTAAGACTAACCACTGGAAGATAAGACCATTTTTAGCAACTAGGAAATTAATAAATAGTAAAGAGAAAGAGGAACGAGTAAAATGAAAAGAAATGAAGGGAAGAATAAAAATAAATTAGTTAAAATAAATAAATAGATAGATAGATAGATAAATAAATAAGTTAGAAGAGAATAGAATTAAGAGGTGATAAAATATCTACCATTGCCTTAATTGAAAAGTGATCTTATTTATACTCAATTCAAATGGGCTAGCATAGGGGCTGGGAATTAGAGGGAATGTAAGAGAAAACATCTTAGCTTTGTTGTTACTTTCCATAAGTGGGAACCAAAGAACCTTTGTTTCCCTACCACCTTGTATAGAGTAAGCATTTTTATAAAGGGTATTTGGAAGTGAATGAAATGAAGACACTCAAGGCAGCTGGTATGCTATGTGGATTAGGATGACCTGAGTTCAAATGTGGCCACATAGATTGACAAGATGGATTCAGTGTGGTTCACTCAATCCCCGCCCCCCACCATTTGTTGCTCCAATCCCTCAGTTTACTCAGAGGACACAAAGAAAAGTCATACAAGATATGCAGGCATGGGTGGGTTGCTTATATATTTAGAGATAGATTGAACCTTAGAGGTCTTCTGGTCTAATCTCATTTTATAAATAATCATACTGAGACCCAGAGAGGTTAAGTGACTTAACTGAGATGACCCAGCCACTAATTATATTAGACAAAATTTAAATCCACATCTCAGACTCAAAGTTTAACATTCTACTATCTGCAGCTTTGCAAGCAACTCCCAAACAGATTTATTTGAATGTGTTTCAGTATCTTATCCTACCAGGAAAATCACTGGGAAAACTTTTCTATTTAAAAGGAAATTTTCTATTTATCAACAAATAGGATTTTGCTAGTTTGAGAAATAGTTGACCTTATGCAATAAGAAAGGAAAAATACAAGGATATCCATTGTCCCAACCATTATTTGATGTATTTTCACCTATTGCAATAAAAAAACACAGGCAGAAGGAAAAAAAAATCATCAAATTTTACAGATGATAGGATAACATTTAAAGGCCCCTACAGATTCAAATAAAAATTAATGAAAACAACTTCAGCAAAGTAGAACATAAAGTCACATAAAATTTTCAACTTTCCAAATGCTACCAACAAAACACAGAAGAGAAAGAAAGTTTCCTTTAAAAATAAATATAAAATTATAAAATATTTGGGAATACATCTATGAAGCTAGAGATATTACATATCCACAACTTCAAAATCACTCTTCATATAATATAGTATTAAATAATTGAAGAGATATTAATTGCTCATTTGGGAACCATGAAAATATAATAAAAAATGGCAATCAATACTAGATCAATGTACTTATTCAGAAAACTTGGAGAGATTCTGGGAAGACAGTTTTTTTTTCTTTTACTATAGGTCCAAATTGCTTTCCACTCTTAGTAAAAGTGGAAAGCAATTTGAGCCTATAAGTAAAATGAAAAAAAAAAGTAAATAGACTTTTCAGCCTTTTGATCCAAGTATATCACTACTTGGTTTATATCCTTAAAGAAATCAAAGAAATAGATAAAGTATCCATAAGTAGATAAACAATTTAAAGCAGCACTTTTTGTTATAGTAAAGTAGAAACTTACAGACTGTAAATCAGTTGGGAAATGTTAAGGATTTTTCATACCTGCATATAATAGAATATTATTGCATCAAAGAAACACATAGGATAGACAGAGAAACATGGGAAGTCTTTTATGAACTGAAGTTGAATGAAGTGAGCTGGACCACGAAAAAAATTTATAAAATAATTATATCATTAACAAAGCAATTTTGAAAGACTTAAGATTAATGCAATGAAGGCTGACTTCAAAAGACTGGTGGTGAAGTTTAATTCTCATCATTTACCAGAGAAGTTAAAGATTAAAAGTACAGAAAAAGACATATAATTTCACCACTTACTAGTGTATGGAAATACTTTTCTTGATTCTGCTTTTATTTGTTATAACCTAGATGAAAGATATATAAAATATATAGAAGAGAACAGAAATTTAGAAAAAAAGTTACAGGGGAGCACAATGTTGGAAATACCTTGATGAATTTATCATATTTTTTTTTTAGATTTTTCAAGGCAGTGGGGTTAAGTGGCTTGCCCAAGGCCACACAGCTAGGTAATTATTAAGTGTCTGAGGCCAGATTTGAACTCAGGTACTCTTGACTCCAAGGCTGGTGCTCTATCCACTGCGCCACTTAGCTGCCCAGGAATTTATCATATTTTTTAAAACAAGTTAAACGTAAAAAGATTCAGTTTCAGATACCAGAAACAAATATACAAAAAAAAAAAGTTTCCAAACCAGTACTGTCTACCACTTCCTTTATAATTACTTGAGTTAAGAGTTTATAAAATTTTTTAAATTTTATGTATTTTATATATTATGTAATTTTGCTATCTCATTTTATTTTTTCCTTAAGGATATGATTTTTCTCTCAACACATTCAATTTTGATCAATGTGTATAGCATGGAAACAATGTAAAAACTATCAGATTGCCTTGTGGGGGGTGGGGGTGGGGGTGGGGGGAGGGATGCAAGGTTGGGGAAAAATTATAAAATTCTAAATAAATAAATAAATAGGTTATAAAATAACACCTGATTGAAACAATGCCTTTATCTATAATAAATCCTCCATTAACTAAAATATGAACTGTGTTAGCATAGAGTCAGAAAAATCTACTGTACTAAAAGGAATGAATTCATCCACTTAACAGTTTTTTCTGTTTCTTCACTTCTTATTTGGTAGAGAAAGGAAAAAATTAGAACAATTTTTATAGGCTAGGTGATAAACTTTGCCTTATTTTTAAATTCCATAGAACCTTAATTTTACCTTTTCTCATAGCCAAAGGGAAGATAAATAAGAAAGACATAATAAATGCTGTGAAGACTCTACCCGGTGAGTGAGGAAACTCTTATTTCTTCTCAATGATTATAACATAAATTTTATTATCTTCCCTATTTACTAATTCAGCATTTCTGCTTCATGACCTCCAGTTCTTTATGTAGAGCCACCCTAGATAGGGGGCAATTCATCAGATTATGTCAGTATAGAGAACTTCAGGTCCCTTGGCCAAAAGTATGTAAATAAGTATATAGATTAGCTATATGTTTTGCCAAACCATCAGTCTTGATCAATTCATTTCTTAGATTGTGCTATGAAGGTTTCTCTTGAAAAGGTTTTTTAGGGAAGCAGCTAGGAGGATCAGTAGATAGAGTATCAGCCCTGAAATCAGGAGAACCTGAGTTCAAATTTGACCCCAGACAGTTAATACTTACCTAGCTATATGACTTTGGGCAAGTCACTTAACCTCATTGCCTTCCAACACCCCCCCCCAAAAAAAAGAAAAGTTTTTCAGGTTCCCCTGGACCAAGATCACAGGAACAAATTAAATTCCTAGCTTTCTCAACGACTCCCCATTTTTGTCCTTAAAGATTATCACTATGCCTTTGAAAATGAGTTTGAAGAGCATTTGGAAAGTATTTTATGAATGTGAATTTATTTGTATTATCTCACCTTCACATTGGTAATGCTGAATCTAGTTTTGAAATTCTTTGTAAATAGTCTTTTTCACAATTTGTCCCCCTTTGGCACAATTCTATATTTTTGTATTATTTGTCTCCCCCATTAGACTACGAACTCTTTGATGGCAGGAACAGAATTTTTGGAGTTAACTAGGTGACTCAGTAGATAGAACATTGAGCTGGAATCAAGAAGTTGTTCAATCATATCAATTGTGTCCAATATTTCATTATCCCATTTGGAGTTCTCCTGGCAAAGAAACTAGAGAAATTTGCCATTTCTTTCCCCAGCTTACTTTACAGATGAGGAAAGTGAGGCAGACAAGGTTAAGGGTCACACAGGAAACATCTGAGACCAAATTTGAACTCAAGTCTTCCTAACTCCTGGCCAGACACTATATCTACTACATCACCCAGCTAGTCAGGTCAAGGAGGCCCGAGACTAGCTCTGTAACCCTGGACAAGTCACTTAACTCTGTTTGCCTTAATCCATTGGAGAAGAAAATACAAACCACTCCAACATTTTTGCCAAGAAAATTCCTTGCATAGTACATATGGTCCACAGGGTCATGAAGAGTCATACATGACTGAACAACTGAACAACAACAACAATGCTTCTCATTTTCTTTTATTTCCAGCATTTAGTAGAGTGGCTAGCACATAATGAACCCTTAATTAAATGCACACTGACTTGACTTGTTTTGTATTTCCAAGATTTATTACAGTACTTAATATATAGTAGGCAGTTAATGAATGCTTGATTGATTGATTATAGTCTTCAAAGTTCTTCTTTTTGAAGGAGGGAAAGTTAATGTTAACAGCCTGAAAAAGGTTCTGGAAAATCTGGGGATCAAGCTCACAGATAGAAAAGTTGAAGAGTTATTGAAAAACCTGCCAGTTGAAGGTGAGCATTTATTATGCAGTGTGCTTTTAGAGAAGCTTTTCCTTAGTGTCTAAGAATTTCTGATAAGGTACTTAATTAGATCACATAAAAAGATTCTATAGAGAAAGCCAATCCTAACTGAGCCTCCAAGCCAGGAATGCCTCGAATTAGGCCCAGACCTAGATGCCTAGTTGCCATCTTTAAGGGGAGAAGCCCAATATGACTATGATCAGGGAAAATCCTAACTCCTAACCAGTCAAATGACATTTACTAGTACTGGACTTGAACTCAAGAAGCACTGAGTTCAAATCCTATTTTAGATACTTATTGTTAGGATCCTGGTTTGTGCTTAACCTCTTTTTTCTTCAACTTTAAAATAGGGATATGAATATCATATACTTAATAAGATTGATCTGGGATCAAATGAGAAAACAAACATACATAAAAACATGAATACATATAAATATATATATTGTATTGCAACCCTTAATGTGTTATGTATCTGCTAGCTATTTTTATTATTTCAAAAGGTCCACATTTTCATTGGTATGAATAGTCTAAGCAGACTATAACCCATGTATACCTAAATATTTCCTTTCATTTTTCTTTGCCCCCCCAAAAAACCATCATGTAAATGATTAACCTGACAATGATCACTTATCTACTTAGACTTATTAATCTTGTATAGCAAGTCAATGATGATTTGCTATCAGAGTTTTTTTAATTTACCTCATAATTGTAATGAAAGACATTTTATATTCCAAGAAATTTAAAAATGGCATGCACTTGAAAATATTAAACAGAGCCTCTAACTGGGTCTAAATTCATGATCTCAGAAAGAAAGAAAAAGAGTCTTCAGCTCTAAGACTTTTCTAGCTGGTTGTTGAGGAATGTGAATCTTAAGTATTTCAAGAATCCAAGACCTTGTCAATATGAGTATTCTCTCTATCAAGACATTTTGCAAACTTCCTTTAATTAGGCTGCCATTGAGAGTTACTTGTGGCCCAAAAACAAAAGTGAATATTATATCTAAATTAAATTGACACCTGCAAATCTACAATGTAAGTATGGATAAAGAGATGCAAGCAGATAGATTGTAGAAACAGTCTTTGCAACTGATTGGATGTGAGGAGGAGGGGAAAGGAAGAACTGAAGATGATATTCAGAGAATATATATAAACCCAGTAATGATTCCTTGTAGCACCAAATTCACAGATAGTTGTGAGATTTAATTGAGATTATGTAGTATACTTTGTACATTTTAAAGGTATACATGAATGTCATTTATCACACATTTGACATAAGCTTGTTCTTTAGTTAAATGATTCAATTTCTGGGTGTTTAACAAAGTCAGCTTACTAACAGGGCCATATCCTTTTCCACATTAATAATTTAAATATAATATTTTCCTATTAAATTTTCATATTTGTTTCTCATAGATAATGTCTTACATTAAACTAATTAGACAAAGAAAATTTGCAACGATACATAAAACATTAACCAAATACAAGATTGTGATCAGAACACTGAAAGAAAAAAAAGTAAGCTCCTCTTTTCCTTTTGTTGTCCAAAAAAGAAAAGAAAGGGAGATTCCTAACATGTATGATTTTATTGTATCCATCCTGGGAAAGTTCATGAAAATCACCTAGTCTAATCCCTTCATTTCAAAGAAGAGCAAGTGGAGGCCAGGAGATAGGAGCCAGTTCTTTAATATCTTACTCCTAAAATATACTTAATCTCATATGCCAAAACATAAATTTCTCTGATACTCAGCAGGAAATAGAAAAGAATATCCCTGAATGACTGTGTGAGGTATCTAAGCAGTACAACGATTATGGGGCTGGATTCAGAGTCAGCAAGACCTAAGTTCAAAGCCTTAGACATATACTAGCAATGTAACATAGGCAAGTAATTTAACCTCTCTAAGGCTCAGTTTTCTCATCTGTAAAATGGAGATAATAGCACCTGCCTTGTGGGGTTTTTATAAGGCTAAAATGAGTTAATATTTGAAAAACATTTTGAAAATCTTAAAGTTTTATGTAAATGCTATTATTATTATCAATATAAAGATTGAGAGCTTTCTTCATTCCTCAGCTGCCTTTTATAAATTAGTCTTCAGAGAATATAGAATAAGATTCTGAAGTAATGCCCTAAGTTCAAAGAAAACTGTTAAATTTCTCTGGCTCATCTCATAATTTCAGAATGTAATATAATACTATTTTTGTGAGATTCTGCATCTTCAGTCTCTGTCTAACTTCTGCCTTTTCTTACAGCTGATGGGAAGGTCACCCTGAATAAAATTATGGATAAAGTAAAATGCCTTAAAGGTGAGTAAGGAGGTAAAAACCAACATCTCAATGTTTTTCACAGAAATCTATGAAAGAATAACATAGTAGATAGAGGTATAATAGTCTTAGAGTCAAGAAGCCCTGGATTCATGACACTTATTAGCTATGTAACTGTAGGGCAAGTTACTTCCCCTCTCAGGCAACATTCTCACAATATATATTATAAATAATTATTTGATCTGAATAGAGAGAATCAATTTTTAAGCATTTAAGTGCTCACATTTTAAGCACTGTACTTACAAAAATGAAAATAATAAAATTGTTCTTAAGGAACATACCTTCACTTAGGAAAGATAACATGTACATATGTGAATATATGTAGAATAAGTAAACATAATTGAGAGGGAGGACACGAGCAGTGGGAGAATTAGGAAAGTCTCAGAAAATAGAGACTGTGGTTCACTGAAGAAAGAGAAGGATTCTGAGATAGAAGTAAGGAGAGCATGGGGAACTGTTAGTAAGATAATATAATGTTACAAAATGGATGGTCATGGGTGAAGAACAGAAAGTAGGCAGGGAAAGTGATGAGAGAGGAATTTATATATTTGATACAAGATAAATAGCAGGATCTTTTGAGTGACATGATCAATAGATCTGTGCTTAAAGAGAATCACTTTGGCAAACTGTGTGGAAGATGGATTGGTAGGGGAAGAGACTATTGAGGCAGGGAATCAAATTAGAGGCCATCATAATATTTCTTCAAGGGAGAAATGGTTGATGACTTTAGCTAAGACTGTGTATGTGTAAAAACAAAGAACAAACAAAAGAAATGAGAGGGGAGCAGCTAGGTGATGCAAGTGGATGGAGCACCAACCCTGGAGTCAGGAAGACCTGAGTTCAAATCCGGCCCCAGACATTCAATAATCACCTAGCTGTGTGACTTTGGGCAAGTCACTTAACCCCATTGCCTTGCCAAAAAAAAAAAAGAAATGAGAATGTGACTGTGTGAGTAGAAATAAGAGGGAGATAGATGTCAGTAATGTTATAAAGGGGGAAAATGGCAAGATTCAGTGATTGATTGATTATGGGATGGTGAGAAAAAGTCAAGGCTCCAGGATAACAACTGTGATACTTTCTATTGTGGATGAATGTGTTATCTATTTAAATCCCAAGATTGCCAAATACTCTCCAATCTCTTTGTAACAAGTCCTGAATTTCCTGAAATGAAGTATGCTCGTTTCACTTTTGCAACAGTATTGAGACAGACAAAATGGTAGGACTCCAAGCTAGTGGTAAAATATAGGGTTGCAATATGACCAATAGAAATTATTGAGATAAAGGCAAAGAAAACCAAACCCTACTTATTAGCTAAACCAATGAAGCTTAATGTGCCACTGATTGTTGGTGTTCACCAATTATCTAATGATCATTTCACATTCCTCAGTATAGGCCTCTTCAGTCTAGCATAATCCCCTGAACCAGAAGGGAATAATTTCTATTTCTGAATTCCCTAATGACTTTCCTCTTTATGTGGGTAAGTTCATTTCAAAGGCTAGTTCATCTGTGCATTTGGATTTGATAGAATGGGTGGCATCTTTGACCCTCTGGAGTCATTACAGATTCCTCATACTCCCACCATTTACCATTCCCATCTTTTCTAAACAGAAAACATTGATGTTCAAAGACAAGAAAACTTTCTGAAGAAACGCCTGCCATATGTTGGTGAGTGATACAGATCATGAGGGGATCTTAGGCTTGCTTGTGTGAAAATGTCTGATACTTTGTAAAGAAAGATGCCTCATGGGGGTGGCTAGGTGGCGTAGTGGATAAAGCACTGGCCCTGGAGTCAGGAGTACCTGGGTTCAAATCTGGTCTCAGACACTTAATAATTACCTAGCTGTGTGGCCTTGGGCAAGCCACTTAACCCCATTTGCCTTGCAAAAACCTAAGGAAAAAAAAGATGCCTCAGACTATTCCTTTTAGGATAGAATTCTTCAATTTCAGTGCATGTATAAAGACTAACTACTGGAAGATAAGCCCATTTTAGTAAATAGGAAGTCTAAAGAATAATAAAGAAAAGGGGAGCAAATAAAATGATAAAAAAATAGAAGAATAAAAATAAAAGAAATTGGTGGAAGAAGGTAGAAAGGAGTAGAATTAAGGAGTAACAGAAAAGTAACCCAATATTGCCTCAAATGGGATCTTGTTTCCATCCAACCCAAATGAGCTGGCATAGGGGCTGGAGATTGTGAACCAAAAAAGCTAGAGTGTAAGAGAATAAGGAGGCAAAGTTGCTCAGCTCATTTTTCTCAGAACATAGGGATGTAGAGTATTCACCACAGAAATGTAGGAGACATTTTCCTGTGCTTCTTTAGACTCTGGGAAATTAAGCCTAAAATCTGCTTCTCTGAACAACCCAGAAATAATCTTAACAATTTCCTTTAGATTTGGAGATTCACAATATTTCGTGTTTGTCTAAATTTTGCCTGGGCTAATGTTTAAAGGACATCTCAGATCCCTCCAAAGAGGAAAGTGTGGTGTCATGGAAAGGAGAATAGATTGAGAATCAAGGTCTGAAGTTTAAATCTCAATTTTTTTCTTACTCTCTATGGGTAGGACCTGAAGAATTTTTGTCTACCTACTTCTTTAACATAGAATAAGCATTTTTTAAATGGGTATTTGTGAGTGAGTGAAATGAAAAAAGTAATGAAATACTGAAGTCACTTAAGGCAGGCTAGGTGATGAAGCAGATGCTGTGTGTGGAACCAGGAAGACCTGAATTCAAATGTGGTCTCAGACAATGACTAGCTGTATGACCCTGAGCAATCTCCCAATCTGAGTTTCTTCATTTGTAAAGTTAAAGAATTGGACTCAGTGGTCACTAAGGGCCCTTCCTATATCTAGGATTCTGAGGCCTTGAACTCAAAGTTCAAATTCAAATTTTGACATTTATTCAGTTTCCCTACTATAAAATGAGGTAAACAGTAGCACCACCTACCTCACAATGTCATAATGGAAAAAAGCATGTGGCAAAGTATTATAAAAGTATGAGGAATTGGTTGTATTCCACTAAATTTAATTCAACAAGCATTCACTAAGCATATTCTATAAGTAAGAGAATAAAGATCATAAAAGCATTTTTTAGTGATTCTATGATAGAGACTAATTCTAGAGCTATGGATCTATAACTGCCTTCAAAATAATAGGATCTGTTTCTCCTTTGGAACCTGCTAAAGTAGGAAAGAAAAAAAATTGGACTGAATTTCCTCCACCTCCCTAGGATTAAAATATTAAAAATCAAGACCAATAGGCAGAAGCTCCTTCTTTTTCCCCTTCTTTCCCCATACTCCAACATATGTCTATTTCTCTATCTGTCCCTTTGACCTTAAGCCCCGCTCCCCCCACACTGCTTTCCGGGATCTTAATGAACTGTATGAATTCACTGAATTGAAGTCTTTCCTTGGTTATAATACTATCTGGAGGAAGAAATTACATACAATTTTCTAAGGCAAACCAGTTTACTAATTCCTCTCTCCCATAGGAAAAATTGTCCCCTTTATACTATTTTCATCATTGCATTTTGCCTCGATGCAAAATTTGTATTTTAGTTATCTCGATGTCTAAAGCCTCTTGTGTTTTATTGCATTTTTAGGCAGCAGAAAGGTCAATAAGGATAGATTGACACGTTCCCTAGCAGATCTTAAAGGTAAGTGAAAATCTGTAAAAAGACACTAAAGTCAATTAAGAGTTAGTACAGTGGGGAAAAATACTGGGTTTGGAGCCATGGCACCTGGGTTCCAGTCCTAGCTCTTCCATTTATAACTTGTGGGCAAATCACTTATTTTCTCCAGTCTCGGTTTCCTTATATGTAAAATATGAGGGAATTGGATTAGCTGAGTTCTGAAGTCCCTACTAGCTCTAAATTTATGAAAATATGATACCCTAATATTGAATTTTTATTAGGGTTAGAGCCAAAAAAATCCTGGGTTCCAGTTCTGTCCTGTCACTAATTATTTTTGTCCCTTTGGGTAAATCAGTTCACCTCTTACCCTCAGCTTTCTCATGTATGGAATGAGGATCAATTAATATGTATTTATAAACCACTATGTGCCAGGCAGTAGAAATCCAAATATAAAAATGAGCTGTTTGACCTATAGGAGTTTTCATTTTACTAAAACATTGATAATTATAAAAATACTAGCATGTTACCTTCTCCACAGGGTTGTTGAGTGACATAAAGGAGATAATGTATGTAAAAGGACTTTATAAACTATAAAGCATGTCTTTTTAAACCAACTCTTTATCCTTTCTTTTCTTTGTTTCTTTTTCTCTTCTTCTGTGTTCTACCCAATCTCTTCCTTATCTACATTGTTTTCCTTCCCCTTTCTTTGTTCAATTTCCTTTTTCTCCTTTTTCAAAACTATCTTTGTCAAGCAAGTACTTTTCTCAATATACTCTTTATCATGGGAATAGATGCTCTATCCTACTTCCACTAGCAAAATAAATTGATATCTTCAAAAATTCAAGAATATGATGAGTCAAATGAAGTTGTAAAACTCTTTTAAAGTATATTGTAAAATAAAATTTTAGAAAAATAGAAACATTTCCCCTATTCCACCAACAGTTCTCATGCCTCATTATTTTTAATATATATCACCAAATCAAGAACTCATAATTTCTAGTAGCAGAATGAAATACAGAGATCTGGAAGAGGAGAATAAAATCATAAAGGAACAGGATAAAGGTACATATGATCCCCATCGTCCTGTATGCTATTAAGTAGCTTTCAGTAGATCTATAGAGGATTGGACTTAAACTAAAACTTTTTTTTCACCTACAAAAAGTAGTTATTTTATCCAACTGTGCAAAAGACTATAGAACATTAAATATAGAAGAGTAATAGCAGTAATAGCAGGGTATCAAATTTCCCAAGACTTTTTCTATCTGAATCCATTAAAAAGATGAGAGAAATGAAATAATAATAATTTTTATTTCCTCAAAGCCCAACCCTTCATCCATATTGTGAGATGGGAGAGGGAGGAAAGGAAAGGAAGGCAAAATTAGGGAATATTAGTCAAGGTAATGTACAGTAGGGTTTTCATGTACCTTAAGACTGCTCAGGACAGTAACCATGAAATGATAACTTAGGCTCTGCTAATACCACTACTATGAGAAATTCCCTAACTAGTATCATTAAATTGTTCCTATGAATCTAATCAGCATAGGGTTGTAGACTGACCTTACTTAGAACCATCATGATGATTATAATAATGTTTTTTTCAATAATATCATTTGACCTTCATTTTCAAAAACAGCAGAGAAGTGATGTCATGACAAGCACATGATTTGGATTTGAGTAAAGGGGGATAGTGCTAAGTCACCAGCCTTACTTTCTCCTCCAGAGGTATTTGGGTCCCTTGGCCAGATATCAGGATGACTGGAGATGACCCTGGATGACAGGCAATCAGGGTTATGTGATTTACGCAATGAAAAGAAGCAATACAAGGATACTCCCAAGGTTCCACAATGAAAGTCATATTATCCAATTAAAAACAATAAAAATGTAATATAAATCCAGAAAAGGAAAAAGAGATCAGAAATTTATACCATTAATACTGATACCCTTAAGGATATGAGGATTCAAAAACACAATGTAAAAAATTAAATTAAACAATTCAGCATTAATCAAGAATTAGGCCTTTGAAACTAAAGAAGCAAAAAAACTGGAAAACAGAGAAAAATACCCTAAAGAAGGAAGACATAGAAAATTTATGGTTGAAAGAAATCCAATACCATAAAAGCACAAGTTGGATAAAATGTTCAACTGAAATCTTACAAACCCATTAGTATAATGAATGATAGAACAGTTACATCAAGGAAAATTATTAAAACCATAGTTTCTCTACAAAACTGGAAAGTGAATGGTCTAGATGAGATCCATAATTATTGGCTTAAGTATTTCACAGTGGTATATGACATTGACAAAGCTTTACCAGCTTGCTTGCTAAAACAAGCTTGAATCCCACCTTTTTTAAGAAAAGGCATCACATATTTACTGTCAAAAGATGAAAACACCATTCAACTTCCCAAATATATAAATTATGTATTTAAATACTTTATATGAAGTATTTATTACTTTTATCATTCTAAAAATCTATAAATGCCCAAAAGAATGTTAGTTGAGAAACAAAAAGGGTACACCAAAAAGTCCCAGAGATGTCAAAAACAACTCATTGTTGATTCGGTAATTATTAAAGTTAACTGACAACACTGAAACATCTACACTGCCTTTATTGTTTATCATAAAATCTTTAACTCAATTGAATTTAAGCCTTAGTCATGTACTGTAAATATATAAACCATATCCAAGAATGCCAGAATTTTTTATATCTATACATGTAATACAGCACTAATACAATATAATATCAAGATCTGTCGATATAAGATGTGTCATTTTCCAGAGAGACAGTTTTAAGCCCCTTCCTACCTTTTTAGTCTTCTCACACTTGTCTTCCACATATTCTATGATCCAATGGCACTGACTTCTTGATGTTTCTCAAACAAGATACTGCATCTGTCAATTCTGCATTTTCACTGGCCATTCTCCTTAATCTAAAAACACTCTTCCCCCTCATCTCTGCCTCTGGGCTTTCCTGACTTCAAGACACAGCTAAAATCCCATCTTCTACAAGAAGCCTTCCTCAGCCCCCCCCCCCTTAAAGTTAATGATCTTTCCTCTGAAATGACCTCTAATTTATCTTGTCTTTATCTTGTTTGTACGTAATTATTGATAAGTTGTCTTTATCAATCAATTGTGAGCTTTTTAAAGGATTATTTTTTGCCTTTGTATCCTCAGCATTTAGTACAGCACCTAGCATGTAATTAAGTGCTGAATAAATGCTTTTTCACTATGTTGAAACCAATGTTAATCCTGAAGTTAAAGCTTAGATTTAGAGCAAAGAAAATTTAGATGGTAGAGGTATACTATATCAATGTCAGCCTTAATAAGTATTACTGACACTGTAAAATAGATGATAATAGATATGGAAGGTAGCCAAACAAAAACAAATACAGTGTTAATAAAACAGGAAAGCTTAGCAAAAAAGAGGGGAAAGATTGATCTTCTCAGAGCAAATGATAAACAGGTTAAAAATTTACAGAAATACTTTTGGAACAAATAGACCTCTTTTCATACAGTCATAGTAAAGGCTGAAAATAGACATATGCCATTTGGATTCGCTGAATGTAATCAAAAGTGGTTTGTCTCCTAAATAGCTAAGATCAATGAGTAGAATTAAAAGGGCTTCCATAAGCTACATCCATATGAACTCAAACAACTTTAAAAAGCCTCATAATATTTTTTTCCTTTTCAGTCATAGGCAAAGCATAGGTTTTTCACACTTTAACAAAACATAACATAATTGTTTTCCTTATTTCTTTTTCTGTCTAGGAGTAAAATGATCTAATATACACCTCCAGGGAGCTCAGTTTGTGGGGCTGGGTGAGGAAACTTGTGAAACTCTTCTGCTTTGAGGTCCTAGAAATGATCTAAAATATAGTTTAAAAGATGCATCCTAAAGGCAGAAAGAACATGACTCTAATCATTTACCTTTAGATTAGGGACAGAAATCTCTCAATTTATAAATGCCACCAGCCAAGATAATCAGTGCCCAAGAGTGATACAGAAACCATTCATGGGTTTAAGACACAAGTAAGGAAGAGAATGGTGGGTAAGAAAGTGGACAGAAAATGGAGTAGAAGAGGAAAAGAAAAAAGAAGAGAAAGGAAAGATATATTTGGAAAAAAACTGAACAAGGACTCCAATATAAATCATAGATTTCGTGGCTTAGTTTTGCTTCTGTTATCATATATAATATAATACAAAGTCTACTATGACGCATCATTGTGAAATGGAGCAAAAAGTGAGCTACAATTAACAAAAAAAGAACTGATTCTATTCAAGCAGGTAGGAAATGATTTGTTACTGACATGGGAGACACTGCTGAATGAACTGTCTAATGTCATACCTCAGGACCTAGGCTGTAGGAGTACATATTCTTACAGGTTCCCATGCTGGGAGGGCTTTGAGTAGTATCTCAGTATGATATATCTGCTTTCCAAGGACCAGGCTGACCAAGTACAAAGAAGCTTACAGAGAGTTCCATCAGTAGGCTGGCCAACTTAGTGAAGAATTCTGGGGCCACAGCAACTCATGAAATGAATACACATCTAAAAAAAATGAATATACACACACACACACACACACACACACACATAAAATGGGTCTTAGTCACCCATTGATCACTTATGCTTCTGTAGTGACAGAGGAAGAATGTCAAAGAAAAAAGCAAGGAATGCTATTTTTTTAGATCATCTATATACATCAACTTAGCTACTGATATTCTAAATGCAAGATTCTTATCCAACAACCAATAAGTGGACATTCTGCCAGAGGAAATGAATCCTATTTTTTTCATATTCCTTGACATCTTCTCATCCCCTCTAAAATCTGAAACCATGCTCTGGGGATTTTAATCTTTTTATCTCCAGAAATTCCACCCTGGAGCCAGGCCAGCTATCTTGATTGGTATATGTTTCACCTGGCTCCTAGCCATATTTAAACTTCCTGATCCACAACCACCTCCTCATCAAAGGCTTTGTCATTGTATGCATAGATTCCCTCTCACTTGCTGCTTTCCTGTTATGGAACCAGGAACAAATGGAAGGGGGATGTCATACTCTTCCCTTGTGATCCCATTCACAATACCGTAATTTTATGGACCAAAGTACCCTTCTAAGTCTCAATCCCTTAAGTATAGTTACTCCCTCTATTAAAATATAAGCTCCTTGAAGACAAGGACACTCTCTTTGCTCTTAAATTTATATCCCTTGCACATAGCACTGTGCTTGGTGTATGGCAAGCACTTAAAACACTCATTTTTCATTCATTCATTCCAATCTTGACCTCCCCATAAATAATACCATTTGACAAAAGAAAGCTGCAGCTAAATAGTTGGAGGGCTCTCTAGTTCTCTTGACAAGCAAATGAATATTTTGGCAGAGTTGTCATATATGATATAGCAAAAGATATTTTGGAAAACAAATTATGGAAGTAGAGATTGAAAAAAATCAAAGACTTGTAGACTATCCAAAAACTTCAAGCCTATGCACCATTAACAATATTAGCTATATTAATATACACCAAAACTATATTATATTTGAATAGGCAAGATTTGTTATTTATGTAGGGATCATTACTAAATTAACTGTCTCCTTATTGTTAGACCACCAGAGTAAAGATTAAAATTCATTCAAAGCTGAAGAATAAAAATGAGCTTAGGAACAGTATCCTTTTATAGAACACCCAAAAAAACCCAAAAGCAATGGAGAAACAGGTTGGCTTAAATGAAGCTTGACAAGAAACCCTAATAAGCAAAGTCATCTTAAAACCATTCAAAGATTAAACTGGAAGAACAACAAACAAATGAAAACTGGAGAAGATCTTGCAAAGATTTTTTTTAAACTATTCTCCATCAAGGACAGTGAAGTCACCACATTTGAACATCACAGTCACAAATATACATATATACAATACATATATATATATATATATATATATATATATATATATATATATACATATATATCTGATTGGAATTGACATTGAATAGAACAAAGATGGGAAAAGACCAAATATGAGATTGAGTACAATGGAATGAAAAAGTTAATAGCTTTCTATCTGTCAAGCTCCCATATTCTAATGAAGGAAAGTACACATAAAAGAAGATTTATATTCATGATCATTTCATGGCAGACAGAAATGACAAGGAATATTTATCCAGGATAGGTGGCAAGGTCTCAAGGACTTTGTAGAACAGTCAGATAATCCCAACCAAAAGAATATTTTGCTAGGGAAATTATAATGTTGGAGATTTCATAGGATTGTTGCTTAAGGTATCTCTAGGAAGGACAAAGTGTGGGGAAAATCCCAGATCTTGGTTCATTTCAAACTGGTTGTCCTTTAGCCATATCAAATTCAGTATTTCTAAAACAAAAATCATTATCCTTTTCTCCAAACCCTTTTGAACTTCCCTATTTTTATTAAGGATGCCCTAAGCCTTCAAATCATCCTAGTGTTTCATAACCTCAGAATTATCCTTGACTCCTCATTCTCTTTCACCCCACATACCCAATCAATAGGTAAATCTTGCCATTTCTATTTCCAGAGACAATAGATATCAAGCATTTCCTATGAGCCTGCATTATGCTAAAAAATGGAACTTGCATATCTTGCCCTTCTCTTTCACTCTGTCACCTATTGCAATACTCTCCTTTTTGGTCTTTTCCTATTCTAATCCATCCTCCCCACCACTGCTGATAATAGTTTTCATAAAGTATGGCTCTGACCATGTCATTCATTTAATAAACTCCACTAAATCCCTTAGTGCCTCTAGGATCAAACTGAATTCTTTCATTTGGCGTTTAAAATTATTCACAACCCAATCTTCCCACACTCTTTAGTCTGGCCAAACTTGCTTTGCTAACATTGACATACAACGCTCCATCTTCTGACTCCTTTCCTTTTCATTGCCTATACCCCATAACTGGAATCCATTTCTTCCTCATCTCTGTTGGAATTCTGTTTTCTTCAAAATTCAACTCACACACACACAAAAAAAAAACCATAGCTACTACTTTCTTCTCCCCCAAACTATCTTTTATTGCAGACATATCTAGCTCTTTTTCTTTTTATTCCATTCAATCTAGTCCTTCCCTTCCCAAGCCTCAACTCTTATTGCCAGGTAATGGACAGCCACTCCTCACTGGATACCAGTCTCCACCTATTATCCTCCCCATATCTTCCAGAGATGGTGCAGAACCTTGCTCCACTCCAGTCCTGAGGTCCACTATATCCCCTTCCCAGCAATCATTGGTCAAGGAATATAGTTTGCTCGAACCACTTGAATGAGCAGGGATTTCAAATTATAATCCTCCCTATAAAATAGCCTATTGGGCCTTGCCATCTGCCTTGCTAGTATGACCTCTGATGAATCCTTGAGTGGTCCATCTGACCTCATGTTTCACCCTAAAGACTCCTGGGCTTTATCATCTGCCTTTCCATTGCAAGTTTGCCCTGCAATGGAATATTCTTATAGGTGTTTTCTCCCCTAACCAGAATGTGACCTCAAATGTGTATTGATTTTTATTTGTATCTACAGTTCTTGACAGAGTTGGTGTTTAACAAATTATTTTTATACCATTATATCTAGCATAGTCACAATGGTCCCATGGTACAGCCAAACATTTTCCATATGACTGTGAAAATACATTCAAACCACTTATTTTTTCACTGACATTTTTGCATGGCCACAAAAGAAAAAAAGACTGATTATCACTGTTTGATGCATTATATATGGGCCTACATATTATGTAGATGAACTAAAAAAAAATTAGCAGGGAATAATAGAAAGGGGACTGGGCTTGGGATCTGAAGCCCTGTGCTCTAGATCTAGTTCTGCCACCAACTCACTGTATAATCTAAGCCAATTAACTCTACCTCTCCTTTGTAAAAGACAAAGGATTGATTGAACTTGATTTCCATTCTCCCTTGAGCTCTGACATTCTTAGGTTTTAGACTCTACTTTAGAAAGCACATTCTTTTAGGCAACAAACTGATTCAGAATTTTAATAAGAATACACTAATTAGCAAATGTTCATATCCCCTGGTCAACAGAATGACAGCCTCCAGGACACTTCTTGCCATCTTCCCTAGAACTGATATCCTGAAGAATGTTCTTTAGTTTGAGCGGTAAATCTATCTAAAATTCTTCCCCACATTGAGTGCCTTCATTTGAAAATGGAGTGAATGAAACAGAAATAACAAACATGCTTATTTCCTCTTGTCAATTTTCCATTCCTCTCTGCAGATAAAATATAATTTTAAGACAAATTAAAGAAAATAACCATGTTTGTTAATTTTCATCCCATTTTTATTTTTTACATTTTTTCTTCTCAATTACATTAAAAAAATTAACACTTTACTTTTATTTATTTTCACTTCCACCCTCTCCCTTTCTCCCTTTCCTCCCCCAACTTAAAAATTGCAAGTAATTTTATATAGATCATATACATGCAGTCACACAGACCCTAACCTCATTTCCATACTACCCATGGTACAAAAGAAAATGCAAACAAAAAAATAATAAAAAAAGTTTTAGAAGTATGCTTCAATTTGCATTTAGAATCCATCAGTTCTTCTCTGAAAGTAGATAGCATTTTTTCATCGAAAGTCCTTTGGAATTGTCTTGAATCATCATATTGCTAAGAATGGTTAATCATTCATAGTTTATCATTGCACAATATTACTGTTACTGTTTTCCTGGTTCTGCTCATTTCATTAGCAGCAGTTCATTTTAGTCTTCCCAGATTTTTCTGAAAGCTTCCTTGTCATGTCTTACAGTACAACAGTATTCTATTTATGCTATTTTAAAATTTATCTTGCTTTTCACTCCTTCTAAATCTCATCTCATCCTTGACTTACAGTTGGTCAGAAAAGGGATCTCACCAAACTGAAGGACTTTACAAAGACCATTAAAAGTAAGTAATAAGCAATGTAAGAAGATGTTGTAGAATTGATCTTTTGGTACCTCACATTTATTCCTAAAATCTCATTGTTTTTTCTTATATTTGATTTGTTTGTTCTTTTCCCTAAGCTTTCTATTAAGATCATTAAATTCTAATTTATAAACTATTTTTTCCACACATAGCTCTGAATTTGAGCAAACAAGTTAATTTTTTGTTACTGAAAGCTTCATTCTCTAGAGTTTTTTAAATACAAATTTTTTTCTAAGGTAGTATACAAGTAGCCCAATTCTAAGTCATATAATTAGTAAAAAGGTTAACAGATATTATTTCAATCTTACATTCTTTAGGCATCTCAAGTGACCTTGGTTGATATAGATTTGGCCTAAAAACCTAATAAAAAAATGAAGGGTTATTGTATATGTCTATCAGTGGTAGGGAAACTTCCAGCTTGCTGGCCTTATTGGTCTGGAATTAGCAAGGCAACCTCAGGTGGGATTCAAAATTCAATAAATCTAGTAGCTTCTTAGGGGTGAATTAATTTTTTGACCAAATATAACCTGAAAATGATGTTATAAATATCCAAATGACCCTCGGCAGAAAAAAAGGTTCCCCACCTATGGACAGGAGGATAAAAACAAGGTGGAGGCAAGATCAGAGCTGGTAATGGTTGATTTTTAAGTTGTTTTCCAAACTGTGAAACTGTCCCCAAAAAAAATAGCATAGGGCAATTTTACTTAGGTCCTTCAATGAATCTATTTCTTCATTAAGACTACTTCCTGCACAAATCACAATTTCTAAGCATTCTTATATAATTTTAATTTCCCCTTTAATCCTCTATAGGTGATGTATGCAATGGGCTACAATCTTTTTGCTTTCATTTTATTTTAGTGTCTTAAAAATATCCAGATTGGGGGCAGCTAGGTGGTGCAGTGAATAGAGCACTGGCCCTGAAGTCGGGAGTACCTGAGTTCAAATCCAGCCTCAGACACTTAATAATTACCTGGCTGTGTGGCCTTGGGCAACCCATTTAACCCCATTACCTTGCAAATATATATATATATATATATCTCCAGATTGCACTGACCCATCTGTTGTCTCTCATTCTTATTTACCTCCTCAGTCCACTGTTATTGCTTTCCTCCTCAATCATACTGTTTCTTAGACCTTGTCCTGTACACAAGTCAAAGTTATTAGCATTGCAACATTCTCCAATGACCTGTTTATATATAGGATGAATCTTTATATTGTCCTTTTATTTGTTTTTTTTCAGTTTAATTTTTTTGAGATTGTGTTCTATGATTTACAAATATATAGTATTTCTTTCCTTCCCCCTTATATTCCCTACTATACTTTATTTTTCTTCATTTTTCTTCTTTCCTTCCTGGACTTTGGAATTGTTATTGCTATCTATGGTAATTTGCTTAGCCTTACTAAGATGAATGATTTGCCATAGAGGAATTTAAATTGAAAAATTGCCATTGAGGAATTTAAATTGAAAAATCAAGCAAATAAAAAACATTAAGTGCCTCCTATGTGTCAGGCATTGTACTAGGCCCTGGAGATGCAAATATCTACCAAAACCTCCCTGTTCATAAGGAATTTATATAATCTATTAGGTAAAGTAAAACATACATACATAAATATAAAATTAATATAGGGTAGTTAGGGAAGGAAGCTTTGTTCTAGCAAACAGGTAAATCAGGAAAGACATCATGTAGAAGAAAGTAGTGTTTGGGTTGCTTCATTAAAGAAAAGGATTCTTTGCTTTGAAAGTAAAAACAGAAGAAGAAGAAGAAGAAGAAGAAGAAGAAGAAGAAGAAGAAGAAGAAGAAGAAGAAAGAAGTATAATCCAGCCATGAAATACTGTGAAAGGAAAAGCAGAGAGAGAGAGAGAGAGAGAGAGAGAGAGAGAGGAAGAATAAAGAGGAGAGAGACCAGTTTGAGCTGGAATTCAAGTAGATTCAAGTAATGTAGAAAAAAAGTTAATAATCTAGAAAGATAGGGTGGGGCCAGGTTGTAAAAAACTAAAAATCTGAAGTCATATCATCAGCAGAACTAGAACTAGCTTCTAATCTATAACTGGCCAGAATCAAACAAAGCAGGCTAGAGACAGGAAAATCAGGACACAAATAGAAGTTTAATTAATTTCAAAGTGAGGAAAGCAACTTGTAAGACCCATGTGCTAGATCCCGACTACTACTGGGGAGACCCCAAGACAGTGTGGGGAGTTCTCAGTACTTATTATACCTTTGGAGACACAGTGAGTTATGACCCTGTCAATGAGGGGTAACAATAACAAAGTGACGATTTTAATTCATAGCACAGCTTCATGTCCAGAACTTGATTACAGCAGGTGCTTGTCCAAGCTCAAAGAACACCTGATACTGGTGGGAAAATAATTCTGGACTGAGATCATCCACAGTGCAAAGGTCAAGCTTAGAGCACAGCCTGCTTATTAGGCCTTAGCTCTGGGAAACAGGGTGTCTCCAAATATCTTGACAATCCTATAGAGGCACTAGAGTTTATGGAATAGTAGGTGAGAGATATTATTAGCTCTCTTGAACTTAAGGAAAATCACTTTGAAAACTGAGTGATACAAGCCAAATAAGATCTCTTAAGATACCATGTTGTGAATGTAAAATTGACATTAGTCACTTCTATTAATTCCTCTCTATCAGCCTACCTTCCCAAGAAATACTAAATACTTACCAATTCTTATGGATTTGGCTTATTTTGTTTGTTCTAGATAGAACTTCTGGAAGTTGCCTGGCTGCATGCTAGGTTTTCAAATGTTTCCCTCATATGCAGGTTTAGAAACAATAGGTTTCCAGTCTCTAATATCAGTGATATCATCAGTAATATTCACTTATAACTAGAAATCACAATATCTAGAGTTAGTATTCTTTCCTTTACAATTTACAATAGTCTTCCATTCCTTCTCTTTCTGGTCATCGTGGCCTAACCAGTTTAATGAAATTTTCCTTCTACATCATTCATCCTAAAATAGAGGGATTAGAGAGTGGTCAGGGGTTGGGAATGGAAAAGCTAGTTATGTATTGCCTTTTAACCCAAATTATTTTCAGTAAGCAAATTTATTCATGGAAAGTTTAAGGAAAAAGTTTTTTCTTTCCCATAGGTCCTGTTCAAAATTTCTGACCAATTCTAAAATTCTAAGATTTCATCCTTCTTCACTTCCACTATACACATACACACTCACACATAACCCAAACTTCTCCAGGAACATTGTTCTGCCTCTCTGAAAGGCATGGAGCTCTGAGACAGCAAGAATCTATTCTCTTGCTTCATTCTCTCCATGAGAATGAGCAGTGAGGTCACAGTTATATGATGGAATAAACCCTTTTTGAGGTTTTGATCATTCGCTGATGGAGGCCAAGAGGTGGTAAGTGGTATAATTTAAATTTGTTGTTTAAACTTCAGAATTCAGTAGAATTCTATACCAAAATCCCAGTTTTGATTTGCTAACTGTCACTTTTGCATAGGAGTAAAAATATAGTCAAAACTAATGCTGATATTGAATGATTAGATAGATTTTATATTGTCAGGGTTTGGATTTCCTCCTAGGTTTTCTGGCTAGGTAATAAGTTCCCCACCCATGGATCAACTTTTAGGAACAACTACTTACTAGTCTCTGGACTGGGTAATTTCAGGAGAAATCAAATAGAGTTGTTTTTTCTGATTTTTTTTTGTTCTGACTGCATTATTTAACAATTGATCTTCCATTATTCCTCCTCTTCAGCAACTTTGTGAAAACATTGTTTTTTAAAACTTCCTTCTTTTGGAAGATAATTTAAAGCATAAAAATCAAGCATATAAACAAAGAAAAGGTCTCTACCAAATGTAGTCCCTGAACCCCCAAAGTCTGACATACATTACTCATAAAGGTAATATGGGAATGGGGGAGAAGGAAATAGGAAATGGCCTTTCTAGCTAAACTAGACTATCATACTGCTCCTTGCCTCACACTGGGCAAAAAAGGACAGAATGGTAGTGATGCCTATGTAAGATGGCAATATAAGGATAGGCTACCCAGGTTGAAAGCACATAGGACAGTGAAAACAAATAGCAAAAAATCTACACACAGCAGAGCTTAGGTGCTCCAGGTGTAAGTAACAAGACGTCTGAAAAATGGAAACATTACAAACTTTCTTGAGTTTGGTTGTGACATTAGATGTTTGGATGTGGGCAAGTTTTATTTCTAAATCACTCACTTTTCCTCTACTTCCTGAGGTTATACTATTGAAAATAGGGAGGTAAAGAAACAATGGATATTGCCCCAGCCCTTAAAATTTTCTAGGAGTTATGGGAGGTGCTAAGGAGACTGGGTTTCCTCCACCCTGGTACAGAGGATGGCCCAACCATATTTTTAAAATATTTTCCCTCTCTGATTGAGACCATTACAATAGCATAGAGGCATTTAAGTGATATAGTGGCTGGAGTGCTGGACTTGAATTCAGGAAGACCCAAATTCAAATTCAGCCTCAAGCACTTAACTAGTTGTGTGGCTGCAAGTCACTTCACTTCTGCCTGCCTCAGTTTCATCATCTGTAAAATGGGGATAATAATAGCATCTATTTGGCAGGATCATTGTGAAGATAAAATACAATTATAGTTGTAAAATGTTTTACAAACCTTAAAGCAGCATATAAATGCTAGTTTCTATGACTATTATAGTCCATAAAGTTCTGTTACATCCTCTAAAATCCTTGAGCTGGGTATGGTGCAGAGGACCATAAAGGAATAAATCTGTGGACAGATCACTAAGTTCACTTTTCTGAATTCCAGACAGAGTCACCAGCCAAATGTCGGCAGTTTCTGATTCTAAGCTAAGGCATAAACTGAAACCCCTGACAAAAATTCCAGCAACTCATATCAGGTGGGTAATTAAAAGACAAACAGTAAGAATTAAAAGCAGGTAGAACAGAGGCTCTTCCCTTTTTTTGTATCCTGTATCCCTTTGGCAGTCTGGTGACTGCCTCTCAGAATAGATCCCCTCTCAGAATGAGATTTTGAGATGCTTGAAATAAAATACATAAACATTACAACACCATTTATTTTGAAATACAGTTATAAAAAATTTTTATGGATTTCAAGTTAAACTGTTATTGTTAAATAATATCATTGCATTTTTGAGCTCTCACATTAGATTTTTTTTCCCACAATGCCAAAAGTCATATAAATGTACAGATAACCTTTATCATCTTCTCCCTTTACAGCTGGGGGAAAAATGTTTGTGGAGTCAGAAAGAACCCTGTGTTTGAATCAGCCATTTCCTGACTGTGTGACTTAGCAATTCATTTTCACTGTTGAGCATTCTTTCCCTTATCTGAAAATAGGAGTGGGATTAGATTACACTGAAATTTCAGGAACAGTAGTGAATAATCTCAGCTGTGCTGGGCAGAAAGGAAGAAAGATAAATAGGGAAAGGCTGACCTTTGCTTAGCAGCAAAGAGGACAAGGAAACTAGTTGAAAATAGCCTTTTCTGCAAGGTTTCCTAGGCATTTTATCTGTTTCTCTTTTTGGTCTTAACAAGCATTTATTAACCACCTACTATGCATTAGGTACTTTACTAGACTCTTTTGGAAAAGAAACACACATAATCCCCTTTTCCCTTGGAAAATGCTTACTGGTTACATCTTACCTATAGTGAACAGTCAGTTTCTTGAGAGCAGAAACTGTATGCTTTTTCATCTTTGTATCTCGTTTCAAACAAAGAGCCTTGCACACAACAGGTATTTAATAAGTATTGTTTGAGTGCATTTGAATTAGTTTAGTATATAGTATGTTGTTCCCTCAACTGATCCTACTCCTCCCACAAGAGTGCTTACTTGCTCACATCTCTCTCCATTATTCCAAGTTACTGTCCTATTCTCTAGAGCTACTCACCTCCAGATTCAAATAAATCACTTTCATTTTTATTTTGGAACCTGTTCAAGGACCACACGAGTCAAAATCAGAGCTCTATAATCAGAAAACAATACATGTACTTCTCTGTATAAGTAGAATGTGAAACTCTGTTGTGCTTTTTTAAGTGTCAAACTTTCCTAAAATTAAAAATATATATTGAATTATGAATTCATATAATTATGGCAATATTTCAATAAGAGTATTTTATTCAAAAATATTTTTCAATAAATTTGTAATAGAAGATAATT
Organism: Macrotis lagotis; assembly: GCF_037893015.1. NCBI lineage: Eukaryota > Metazoa > Chordata > Mammalia > Peramelemorphia > Peramelidae > Macrotis > Macrotis lagotis. Next base: position 199,879,438 of record NC_133659.1, read on the forward strand.
GTATTTATTATAGGCTATCCCCCTTGCCTAGAACATGCTCCATTCTCATCACGGTCTGCTGAAGTTCTTTCCAGATCTAGATTTATAACTGTAGTAATCACTACAACTGAATAAGACTTTTGACAGATATTCCTTACTACAACTTTATATTTATCTCCATCTATAAGAAACAGGAGGCAGTGTGGGATAGTGGAAAGCTAGATTTCAAGAAAGAGAGAACCAGTATCTCTGTAACTTCCTTAGCTATAACAACTTGTAAAAAAGATACTCCCTGGGCATCAGTTTTCTCATCTCTAAAATAAGGAGATTGGATTTCACGACCATTGAGATCCCTTCCGATTAGAAATTGGTGGTCCTATGAAAAACTATACTAGGAAATAGAACAAATTTTGTTTTCTGCACTTGGTATGATGCAAAATCTTAGAATCAAAGGCAAAACTGTGACACACTACTATTCCAGCTGAATCAACTGCAATGCAAGTAGCAAACATAGGGCCTGATTTTATACTTTTGGATGAAAGAATGCAAAAGTGAATTTTACATTCTAACGTTCAGAATTTTCAACAATGAAACAACAGCTTAGTTTAGAATATGCTCAAGAATAAGCTGGGGGCAGCTAAGTAGCACAGTGGATAGAGCACCAGCCCTGGAGTCATAGGACCTGAGTTCAAATGTGACCTCAGACACTTAAATATACTTAGCTGTGTGGCCTTGGGCAAGTCACTTAATCCCATTGCTTTGCAAAAAATAAAATAAAATAAACTAGCCAAAGATTGTAGAAGGAAACATTGAATGGAACATGTTAGTACTCTCTAATTTCCCAAATTTTCTTCATTTACCTATCTAGATACATTATATATATATATATATATATATATATATATATATACATCATGATAGAATATAAACTCCTTGAAGGCAATACAAGGCTTTATACAAAATAAAGCATTTAATAAATACTTCATAAACTGAACTCAGTTAAACCCTACCGATTTAAGATCATACAAGATAACTTGTATGAACAATTCTTTCTAATTCTGAGAGTCTACAACTCTATAAGTACAACAAAATATCTTCATAAGCCTGGGATTCTGACAAGCAACTGCCCTACTATGATAGGAGGCTTTTGCATCACACATTCTCTTGGCTCTTTTTGATTCCTCTTCTATTGCATGGGGAATAAATTGATATATGTTTCAAATTAAGTCATATCAAATCAAGAAATAACCTACTACTTAGAAAGTAGGGGAAGCTTTACCCATGCAAAGCTTCAGTGCATGAAATTGGTCAAATTGAAACAAAAGAAAATAGGAGGGAGAAAGAAAGGAAGAAAAGGCTGATTTAGAGAGGGCTCCATATGGCAAAGGTTTTCAATGAGTTCAGGACAGAGGCAGTAGATGAGTAGTTAATTCCTATTCTTTTTTCCTCCACTCTATTTCTGAAAGAGACATTTTTGGGGGGCATCTAGGTAGAGCAGTGGATAGAGCACCAGCTCTGGAGTCAGGAAGACCTGAGTTCAAATCCAGCCTCAGATACTTAATAATTGCCTATCTGTAGGATCTTGGGCAAGTCACTTAACCCATTGCCTTAAATAAATAATTTTTTTAAAAGAGACATTTTGGTCCTGCATAGCACTGTGGAAGACATAAAGTCTAGAAAAATTATAATTTTGTTTTACCCTTCTGATAATAATTTCTATTAAGTTTTTAATCAAATCATCATACTTCAGTCTTTCAACTGATCTGTTATATTATTAGCATAGGTACTCCTTCTAGTGTTGAAAGAAACCTAATTCTTGTCCATATCCTTCTAGCAATTACCCATAGAGAATTCATTCTACACACTATTACTGGTCTGCTTCCTTTTTCCAGTCAAACATGTTCTTAATGGCATCTTTGAGAGTCCTTCTCAGCCTCAAAGGTCATGTCTTATTATAAGCTGTACCTTAAGTTCACCACCATGTCCATTGCCAATAAGATTGCTTGTTATTGTGACTCTTGATATCATTCCATGTTCCATGGAATCCAAATCATAGAATCCCAGAATTGAAGATAAAGTATCTAGTTCTCGGGTGTTCCAAGGCAACCTGTTCCATCCTGATTCAAGGCAGCCCATTTCCACTTTTGGGTAGCTCTCATTATTAGGGAATTTTTTCTTTTTTAAATTTTTTTTTTAATTTTTATTTAAGGCAATGAGGTTAAGTGACTTGCCCAAGGTCACACAGCTAGGCAATTATTAAGTATCTGAGGTCACATTTGAACTCAGGTCCTCCTGACTCCAGGGTGGGTGCTCTACCCACTGTACCACCTAGCTGCCCCCAGAATTTTTCTTGATGTTAAGACTATATTTGTCACTTTGCAACTCCCACCCACTTTTCTGGTTCTTCTGATCTCAAGAAGAACAAATTATGCAACTACCTTGGGCCTCAGTTTTCTTATTTTAGAAACAAAAGAATGGGCATCTGAGTAGCATACATTAACCAAAAAAATGAGAATTGTTGGAGATGCTGTGGGATATTGGTAAAGCTTTGAATGGTTTCAGAAAACCTTACGAAAGCAGTTTGAATTACACTCTAAAAGTTAATTTTTGATTCAGTACACTACTACTGGGCTTACACATAGCCTAGAGATCAAAGAAAGAGTTAAAGGACCCATATGAACAAAAATATTTATAATGCTTTTTTTAAATGGTAAAAAGCTAGAAAATAAAGGGAATGCCAAGCAGTTGAGGAATAACTGACCCAGTTAAGAAATATGGATGTAATGAAATACTCCTGTGCCATAAGAAATGACAAAAGGGATTTCAGAACTTTAGATGATGACTTTAGAGTAGGGATTTCTTATGTTTGAGCAAGAAGCTAATTGCATCCCCAACAATATGGGTTGAAACTGACTTGCACAAGGATTTAACCAAGGTTGTAGCTTTGGTACCCTCTAGTGGCCAGAGGAGGCATGCATATGTGCAGCTTTCTGAAGCAAAGGTATTGATAGAAGATTCAGGGCAATGTAATAGCTGCATCTTTCCAGATGTTATATTCCCTCACTGAATAATTAATGAAATTATTCATTGTAATATTCTAGGCTTACAGAAAATAGCACAAAGTTGAACTTCTTACATTGCAGTGTCACTATTGCAGATATCACATGCACAGTGCTAAGTGTGACAATTCTGTCACCACAAATGCATGACTAGAAACTTTTTTTCCATTGTTAAGATAGTGACAGGAAGGGGCTCTGGTTTTCAAGAGAAGAGACCTTGGTTCATATTCTTGCACGAATTAGTTGTATAATTTTGAGCAAGTCACTCTTTGGGTTTTTGTTTCTTTCATTTGTAAAATAAAGGGGATTGGATTAACTCACCTTCCAGATCTCTTCCAACTCAAAATCTATGATCTTAAGACCTCAGGAAAGTCATTTAACCTCTGAAACTTAATGTCCACAATCCAAAAATAATAATGTTATTACAAATGTTGGGCTATATATTTATCTGATAATCATAATATCTAACATTAATAGAGATCTTTAAGGTTTGCAACATACTTTATATATATTCTCTTATTTAATCCCTACAACAATTTTATTAGGTAGGTCTGATCCTACTATTCCTATTTACAAATGTGGAAATGGAGACCCAGAGAGATAGGTCACAAAACTTGTAAGTTTCTGAAGCAGGATTCAAATTCAGATCTTACTATCTCTAAGTGCAATGCTCTATCTTCTTACACCTCTCAGCTAAGTCTAAGTGCTGGGTGTCTAACAGTCTTACATGCGAGTGTCAAGAAGTATCTGCCACTTCAAATCAAAGATACTAGGATACAGCCTCTCCTGAAAGTCTTAATGTTACAAGACCTCTCTGACCCATTTTTTCAGACTGTTCAAATTCTGTGGAAACTCAGATTGGTTTATATCTTGACCTGGACTCAGGAAAAGTGTACAACTAGAGGAGAAACTACCTAAAGTATTTAACTAGAGGAGAAACTACCTACATTATTTGTAAACTTTAAATTGATGATGATGATGATGATGATGATGATGATGATGATGATGGTAACATCCATCAAACCCCTAATTTACATTTTTTGGGGGGAATTATATTCCCATGTTATGCACAAGCAAAGAGGCTAAGAATTGTTTTTATGAAAGCAATCACTGAAAGCTATATATGGGGTTTGAAATTTATTTGGATATCAAAGATTTTTGATTATTAGTTGACTAATAAAGGAAATAAAATTACATTGAATAATTTGATAAAGATACCTCTTACTTCTCTGAGCAAAATGACTAAGAAGCCTGGGTTCAGAATCCATGCTGATTTTTCTAATTTATTGTAGAAGAATGATTTCTTAGTTGTAGCAAACTTTTCAAAAAACAACTAGAAGTGCTTCTTGTTCCATCCCAAACTTCTACTGTTATAATTACACTTTAAGCCATTTCTTTGCAATACTCAAATTGTCAGACACTAATTTATGAAAATGAATTTGCATTTTGCCTTATTACTCTCAAGTCAAGCAAAAAAGATGAAAATTTTATAATGTCCAAAACTCATAAGGATTTTCACATTTGTTATGTTACTCCACATTTAGAAACAAAAGTCTGTGCTGATAAAGTTCTAAGGAGCTGACATCTCAATAACTTGCCTCCATTTTCTCCATTTATTAAGTCTTATGAAACAAGCAAAAACACATTCTATTTTGTGTTCTAACTGCACTTTTTCCTCTCACCTCTACTGAGAATTTTCTAAGGTCTAAGGAACTGAACCAAAGTTGATTCCTGATAAGAAAATAAGAAAATTCATATGACCCTGACTCAGCCACTATAATGGAGTCCATGTGGCCTATCTTATATGAGATCCAAAGAGCAGTTATGCTGGTGTGACATCACTATATTGAATACTTTCAAAAGTGTTCCTCCCTTGGTAACGTTTCTACAATGTATAAAAAGTTAATATGGCAGTGATATTTAGTTATCCCTACCTCCTAAAAGACTGCTAGAGCCAGAATATAAAAAGAATAATTCTCTGGCCACAGTCACTACTAAAGTAGAGTCCTATGGGATTACTACAGCTAACAACATCACACCAAAACACATTCACAAGAAAGCAACACTCCTTACTATTTAAAATATTACTTGTGTTCTCTGACTCCAGAATGTGCCAAATTGCCTCTTTAGGTAAATGGGGAGAGATTACATCTGTCAGCAGTTCTAATGACATTCCCTTAGATTTCTCAATCTTTTACCATTTTCAAAACTATCTTGCGATTTTAGGGAGAGTACAGTACACAGAGTATGTTAATATAGTTACCCGATGTTTGATGACTTGCTCTGCTTTACTGTTTCTGTTATTGTCACAACTTGAACCTCTCTGAAGTTGGAAACATCTGTTGGGGGCATGGTTGAATGCAGCCTAGCCTGAACCTATGGCAGGCATTTGTGGGTTCTCTCCCTTCTCATCCTGGGTAGATAGTAAGTAGGCAAGTGACCTGGATAATCTGATCCTGGGAAAAACTAGTCCTGCTTAATGGTTTCTCTCATTCCCAACTAAACTGGTAATGGTAACTAGCATCCTACAGTTTCTAGCTTATTTTGAATCTTTCTCTGTATCTTAACACAGGGGTAAAGATTTTCATGGCTATCTTCAGGACCCTGTCAAACACACAGAGAGATTAACTCAAGGACAACTGGAAGGTAATGTTGTAATTAGAGTTTAACCATCTCGAAAATATTTGCTATTTTTCCAAGAAATTTTCTAGGATTTTAGGGTGTATCTGTTCTAATAACTTATCATTTGATGTCAAAAATAGAGTATTTTGCTATTTTTAGACACATCGGAACTTTACTGGTCAGGGAAGGGATTGGGGAGCAGTTGGGGAGGGTAGTAATAGGTCTATGGCTGGAGATTTGATTAGTTTGATCAGATTAGATAATAGTATAAAGAAGTGCAAATCAACAATTCTCTCAGCTCACCTTCACCTAGAGCTTCACTATTATTGCTTTATGGTTAAACATAAAGTTCAGACTTTTAAACAAACTTCCTAACTCTCATGGCTGATTTGATTTGATTCACTCAAGTGGTCCATGTAGGCTGGGGACTAGAGTTCCTGTTTGTTATTATTAATTCTGTCAGAAATTTGTATGCTACTCACTGCTGCCTCTCTGAGGTGCTGGCTTGGCCAGTAGGCACCCCATTTGCTCTACTGCTTGGGTATGATGGAATCTTTGCTGGGAAAACAGGAAGTATCTTCCCCCAAGGCAGTGGTAGGCCAGAGCATGAAGAGAATCCTTCCCTGTAGCCACCATTCTGTCATATTTTAGGATATGACCTTCACCTTGAAAATCTTGTGCCCTCACATAGATATGTGAAAATCTTTGGAATTTACATACCAATTCATGCTAGAGGATGTAGTATATAATGAAAAGCTATGTCCTTAGTCACACAGGTTTACTACATGCGTGGAAAAGAAAACAAAAGAAATAAAATAGAATATCCCTTTAGGTACTTCAATATTTCAAAAGACCCATGATTTTATATTGCAAATAATCTCTCCATTGGCACAGACTAATCCAGCTACACTTTTAAGAGTCTTCAAATATAATTATAGCAAAAAAAAAAAGAAAAACAGCATCACCTAGTGACCAACTGTTGAAGAACCCATTTGAACTAGTCCACACATGATAGACTATTCTTGTACATAAAGCTTTTGCTATTCAATAGGCCCTGATGCCACCAGCTAGGTGGCCTGGAGTCAAGACCCAGAATCACAAAGATTCACCTTTCTGAGTTCAAATCTGACTTAAGACACTTACTAAATGTGAGGGGCAAGTCACTTTAACACTATTTGCCTTGGTTTCCTCATCTGTAAAATGAGCTGGAGAAGGAAATGGTAAACCAAGAAAACCCAGCACAAAAGACCCTGCTACAACTTGTATTCCTTGGTCTAGCCTTAAGAAACTCAGGGTTACCTTCATTCCATGAAGAGAAAACACAAGAATATTAACTCTAAAATATACATGCATACATATAAATATATAAATATATATATATATATGCAGATATATAGGTCAAAAGTTAACCAATGAAATCAAGTGGGATGGTGGTATTAAAAAGTGTGAAGTTCTAGGTCCTCAGAGAAAAATGGATCATAAAACTGTGTCAAAGTGATATGGTAAGTCACTTAAATGTAAAATAATCATTATCTTTATGACTATAAATCATGAGTATGAATTTAAATAAAGGTTGAGGTTAAATAAATACTGAACTTAAATAAAACATCAGTTTTCAGGAAGTTTGAACAAGATGATCATCTACTTTTATTTCCATTCCACAATTTGAGAAAATATTTTTCATTTGAACAAGTTAGCTGGTTACTTCTTTTGGTAGTGGGTGAGATTTGGGAGTGGGATGGACCTTTTATTCCCTTAACTTAAAAAAAAAAAATAACTGGTGCTCAGCCCAACTAATTGCTGTATTGATTGCATGTCTGTAGCATTCCTAGATGCCTTTGAGTGCTTTGAAAAGGATGAAACTGGCTGCATTGATATTCGTGGATTAGAGATCTCTGCAAATAAATTGGGGATTGAGCTAACAAACCAAGAAATCCAGGATGAACTTGAGTTTGCTGATATTGACAGTAAGTATTTAAACTTCAAATTACACTTCCTTGTGTGTGTATTCACACATATACATAAACAAACTTCACCCTTGGTCTCTTTGTAAATGAGGCAAAATTCAGGTTAGTAGAAATCAATTTTTGGTTTAAAAAAACAGTATAGTATGTCTGTTAATAAGCACTGGGAGGGGATGTTGGGAAAGGGTCGACCTTTTCTTGGAACTTCCACTGTCTTTGAAGACATGGCTGCAACTGATACTTTTTGGCTGTTTGCCAAAATAGATTGTGAGCTCCTTGCAGGCAAGGATTGTCTTTTGTCTCTCTTTATGTCCCCAACACTTAGCACAGTGCCTAGGTGACTGTGATGCCTAATAAATGCTTGCTGACCCATTGAGTATAGCTTCAATGCTATACTCAATGCTATAGCCTCACCTTTTGCTGATTCCTTACTTCTCTGCTGCAGCGTAGTCCTAGTTTCCCTTTCTTTTGCTTCTGGTTGTCCCTGGGCTGCTACTTCTTTCCTGCTAAACTTTGAATGTTCCCATTCTTTCCTCTTTACTTCCAGACCCTCAAAATCTCTCCTCCACCAGATCACATGAGTTCTGAACTGGTCCTCTATTTTAAAATGACCTTCCTTAGACACTTTGAACACTCTTACTGTAAATGTAACACTCCAGTTCATGCAAAGACTTCAAACTTAATGTCTTTACTTTGAGGTTTGTTCTCCCTGATGTATGTATTAAGGCATGGCATCTTATTACTTATTTCAAGTGGGAGGAGGCCAATCGATAGACCCTCCCAAACTTTCAGTAGTAAAATTAATGTATGGCCATAATGTTCACTTTTTTAAAATTTTGGGGTTTTTTTCTTTCTTTCTCATGGTCCCCCCCCCACCCTGGTTCTAATTCTTCCTTCGCACATGACCAATATAAAAATATGTTAAAACACAATTTTACAAGTACAACTTTTACCATGGGAAGGAAGGAAAAGGGAGAGTGGTAGAAAAATGTTGAACTCATAAACTGAAAATAGATGAATGTTGAAAACTACTTTTGCATATGATAGGAAAAATACATTAAAATTTTAAAAGGAATAATGTATGTTCAGGGAGAACTAGAACCTCTGGTGTGAGGGCTTGCTGAGCCCTTTTCAGGGTTGCTTTCAGGACATCTTTGGTGTCCACCTTCACTCAACTCTCACCTGTGGCTCTAAGAAGTTGTTGCAGTCAGGGGCAGCTTGATGGTACAGTAGATAGAGTACCGGCCCTGGAGTCAGGAATACTTGAGTTCAAATTAGGCCTCAGACACTTAATAATTACCTAGCTGTGTGGCCTTGGGCAAGTCACTTAACCCCATTGCCTTGCAAAACAAAACAAAAAACAAAAAAGAAGTTGTAGCAGGCAAAGCCCTACATCCCAGAAAACCCTGTTGGCAGGCTAATCTGTCTTGAAGGTAACCCACAGATCTCAAAGGTAACTGATACAGGCACTGTGAAAGAGTTTGGTCAGATATGAAAAATGCCAAGGTCATCCACTATATCCTGGGCCATTGCCAGTTGTCTTGACTTTTGTCCTGCCACTGGACTTTGATAACTCAGGAAGAGAGAGAGTGAGATTGATGTTTTTTAGCAACTCTGCCTCACTTAAATCTAATTTATGCACAAGTGTTACCATTGATCTCTTCAAAAACAAAGAATCAATAATAAGAATAACAACAAGAATAATGATAGGGATTAATTCACACAGTTATATAGTGCTTTATGAAATTAACTTGGAGACAAGAGAGATTATTATAAGGATCTATAGATATATCTAGAATGCCCCACCCCATATCATAGAAAGATGGTCTTCCTGACCCCAGCCTGGCACCACTTAACTGCTACCTGTCAGACTGCATAAAGTATATGAAAAGAGTCAAACCAAAAAACTCAAGTCTAATATGCTAAATAAATAGCTTATCGTTGTACTGTTGAGTTTAAAATGCTTCATATGCTTTTACTAATCTCCAAATTTCTATTGCAGGAGATGGAAAATTGAATTTTTCAGACTTTCTCACTATTTTAACAGATGATGATCGCTTTATCCAGGCTGTTGGTGAGTACTTGCTAAACCAATGGGAAGACAGCTGACAAAAGATATTTAAAACAGTACAAAGACTCATTTAGAATGCATAGTGTAGGCTGTGATAGCTTTGGTCATTGCAATGGTAACTAATTAAATTGAGTAATCCAACTAACCTCTCATAGGAATTAGTATTGAAAAAGTGTGAGTCTGCAGCCCCAATAATACCAACTGACCCTTGGTATGATTTGACCTGAAGAGGTGTGTTCTCTTATGCTGATGCCAAAAAGAAAAAAGCTTTCTCTTTTGCAAATGTAGGGGTAGAGAAAATTATTTACCTCCCAAATTGATGCTCTGGCAGCTGCTAAAACCAATCCTTCTCCACTACCATTCCTACATGTTCTCAAAGACATGAATTTTTCCACAGTTAAAAGAAGATTTAGTTTAAAGAGTAATTCGATGTAGTTTGAAATAGTTCTATTGGTACCACAGGACCTTTTAAGTCAAATAGGCTTTTAGGGGATAATGAAATGGGAACTAAATATAAGTTTGAAGTTTTTTTTAAAGATAATGAGGGTTCCCATTCCAAATTGGTGGCCTACAAATGAACTCATCTGAAAATGAAGGGAGCTTGGACCCTAAATGATTCAGAAGTTGGGATCTGCCTACAATATAAATTAAAAACATTTCAAGTACTATTTAAACAGCATCATTTATACTCCAGCAATGGCCACATTAAACACAAATGATTTTTCTTTTTGTTGAAGCAATATGACATTCCTTGAGATATGGATTTTAGTGTCTTACCTGGAAACTGGAGACAGTGATAGAACAACATTTCATTTTTTAAACAATGTTCCTTTATGACAATCACATCCCTTTTATTCAAAACTTTTCTGAATCATCCCTTGTAACAAAGAATAGCAATCAAGTAAACCCCATCCATAAAACATCTGAACTTTTCTTCCTATGCCACATTCAGTACTTGTAGTTAGCATATGACCTCAGGATTCAGTAATGGTCAATGTGCTTATTCTGAATTTAATTGTCTTTTTTATGTAGTTTTATTTACATTTCTTAAGTCGTATATATTGTTCTCCTAGATCTCCTTCATTCTGCATTGATAATTACGTTACTTTAAAGATGTTTTATGACTCAAATTTTTCACTAGGTCAAGTGAAACTTCCTTCCAGTTAGAGAAAATACTCAATGTGATCTTTTTGAATAATTTCTTTTCATATTAATGAATAAGTCACTTGATTGCAGTGACAAATAAAACCACAAAACATCAGAATGGTCTTGACAGGATCTCAGAAATCAACTAATCCTAACCATTTCATTTTACAAAGGAGTAAAATAGAATTCATGTATGGGAAATAATTTGCCCAAGATCACATGGGCAAAATAAGTAAGATATAACCAGGGCTCTTTCTGCTGGTACTTCATTGCCTCCTATGCTTACTACAGATTATTTCTTACCTAAATGAAACTGCTGAAATTATTTAATGGCTTTTAAAGAATGCACTTTGAAATCTCTCTTTTCTCCTCAGTCCCAGAAACTGATCCCAACTCAGATCTTGTTGATTCTACTGGGATCCTGCTGTTTGAAATGCTATCAAAGCTGGTTGAAACTTCAGCCCTGCCTAGGAAGTCTATGGTAGACATAGTATGGTGAGTGCCCAGGGGGGAAAAAATTCCTTCTTGGAAAAACCTATTGAAATAACACAGGGACAGACCACCACTTCCTTATAAACATAGGACCCAGCAGAAGACAACATCAAAAATGGAGGAAAAGGAACCTGAAAAAAATGAATAAATACATGTTATCTGACCTTCCCCATCCATTTCTGCAAACCAAACCAGGTTGATCCAAGTATACTCCAGTCTAGGGTTATTAATCCAAGATTAAAGGTGGGTAGGTTGGAAGGTAAATATTATAGGAAGATGAATCTTCCTAGGGTTATGGGTTATAGGAAGAGTATGAATAGTATACTGGATAGAGACCTAACTCTCTTGGAGTTGCAAAGACCAGAATTCAAATCCCTCCTCTAATAAATATTAACAGTATGAACCCGAACAAATAACTGACCTCAAATCTAACCTCTAAAAGTCTCTTGAAAACACTCTAAAAACCACAAGTTAAGGACCAATGTATAAACCACAAGCAGATATACAGACCAATTAAGTAGCATTTGAGCTAAACTCCTAAAAGTACCTAGAGAGTCTTTATGTTGGAGGTTAGGACAAAGAGTCTTCCAAGCAGTGAAAATACTTTGTACATAGTTATGGAGGTGTGAGATGGGATGTTATGAACACAGGACAGCAAATGAAGCCAGTCTGGATAGATCATAGGGTACAGAAGAAAGGAGTATTATAAAATCTGTAGAGATTTTAGTGGGAGCTAAAACATGAAGGGCTTTAAATAAATACCATAAAGAAGAATTTGTATTTTATGCTTTAGGAAATACTCGCTGAAGTCTCTTAAATAAGGAAGCAATATTTAGAACTGTGCTTTAGTAAAATAGGGGAAAGACTTGAAGCCAATTATGCAGTAAAAGAAGAGATAAAGACATGAACTCATGTGTCAGTTGTATGAATGGAAAGGAAAAGCAAGAGTCATTAGGGAGATAAATTGACAAAACTTGGCATCTGTTTAGAATTTGGGAAGAAAGAAAAAGTAAAGAATGATTTAGAGATTGCAAACCTAGGTAACTGGAAGAATTGTGGAGTCCCCAGCAAAACTAGTAACATTAGGAAGGGAGGGGATTTGAGAAAATAAGTTCTGTTTTAGGCATGTTTGGTTTGAGATGCCTTTAGAACATTCAGGTGAAGATGTGCAACAGGTAATTGGTAAGTTCCTCCAGGACTGTTCAATAACAGATAAGATTATTAACAGGAATAATTCAGATTAGTTTTAGAAAAGGGATCGGGGGCAGCTAGGTGGCGCAGTGGATAAAGCACTGGCCCTGGAGTCAGGAGTACCTGGGTTCAAATCCGGTCTCAAACACTTAATAATTACCTAGCTGTGTGGCCTTGGGCAAGCCACTTAACCCCCATTTGCCTTGCAAAAACCTAAAAAAAAAAATACTATCCATTCCATTGTCAGTTAACATTGTCAGTTAACTTTCTGTGTCTCATCTGTTAATTAAAGGGGTTAAACCAGATGGTCCCTGAGGTCCCTTCCTGCTCTAAATCTATAACTCTATGAATCTATAACTACTATTTCATTAGCATATGTACCTAAGCATCCAAGACAGTACCATGGACTTATTGGTTCTCGCTAATGATTAGTTGATAATAAAGATGTCCTGTTACACTCACTGAACCATAGTGGAACCAGGGAAAGCCCCAAACAATAATTTTCCATATGACCAAGATAGTATTGCAAGGGAGGGGAGAGATTAAGAAGTAAGAACTTTGAAGGCAAGGAATAAGAAGACTAAATGAAGTTTTGTGCTTATTCTATGAAAATTGATAAGTGAACTCAGTTCTACTCTGTTCCACAAACATTAAGTACCAAAATAAATGACTCGGCACCTAATATTCTTAAATCAACAGCTCAGCTATTTTTACAGTTGAACCCAGACTGACCCTCTTCTTAGAACTCTTTCTGAAATATCTTCCATGTTTCAGTTATTACCGGAAAAAATATCATGAAGCTGTGGGCAGACCACTATGGAGGCGCTACGATGCCAGTGGAAAAAAGAGGCGCAAGTCCAGGAGGGAATCACTTACCCAACAGGGGACCAGCACAGCTGCCTTTGCTGAAGCCTCCCGAATTGCAATAATGGGCGAGAAGGATTTGTTGAAATTCCTGGAAGAGCTCAAGAGTAAGACTGGTCACCTGTTCTTAACCAGGGGTTAAGGAAAGAATTTGATCTAAAGTTCAGATTCATAAAGAGTAGGCCCCAAGTCAAATTTCAATGGTAGGCCTCTCCCAATCAGAGTCCTCTGATATCACAAGTCTTGCAATGATATGACCTTGACTTGCAATGTTAATACCCCTAGAAGGAAACTCAGATTCTGGATTTCCTGCCATATTAGGGGAGGTGGGGAGTGATGCATATAATCTCAGCTTAATATGGCTATTTCTTGCCTTCAGTGACATACCAATCTTCTTCTTGTTAGGATGCAGTCTCCCCTCTGACAGTCCATATGCTAAAATACCCATTTTCCCACTGTTTCCAAATGTGGATGGAACAGTTATGGGAAAACCATTCAGAGATTTTCAAAGGTTGGAGATACTGAGGAAAAGAGAGCCTTTACATTTTTTTGAAGACTATTTTTTCCAAAAAAGAAACTGGAAGGCACAGGTAAGAGAAAGATTTTATTACATAAATAATTTAAAAGTGCAGTAGATATGAATATATATTTAATATAGCTATACATGTATAACCTATATTAGATTGCTTTCTGTCAAAGTGGGGAGGAAAAGGAGGGAGGGAGGAAAAGAAATATAAAACTTAAAATATTACCAAAAAATGAATATCATTGGGGTGGCTACATGGATAGAGCACAGGCCCTGGAGTCAGGAGTACCTGAGTTCAAATCCAGCCTCAGACACTTAATAACTACCTAGCTGTGTGGCTTTGGGCAAGCCACTTAGCCCCATTGCCTTGCAAAAAAAAAAAAAAATGAATACTATTGAAAAGTACACTAGAGTTGAGGGCTAATGTTAGATATTAGGACTCTCCCTGACAAATATTTGGACCAAACTGGTACATGTCTAAATGTTGGTGTGGATAAAAATAATCTGGTTGTGTCTCTAGACAAGTTAGACAATTTGTTTTTTTCCTTTTACTAAACCTAGTTATCTCTGCCTGCAGTTGTTTATTTCTTCCAATGCCCATCTGCACCTGCTTTGCAACTTACAATCAGAAAAAGTTGCAAGTTAAAGAGAAATCAAGAAATCTGGGAAATGTGCAAACTCTTTCTCTCTCATTCCACACATATCACTTCTTACCCTCAACTGTCCAAACTTAGGCAAATCCAGATTCTCTACAGGAAGGAGGACGAAGGGAATGGGAAAGGGAAAAGAAAAGGGGAAGGAGAAGAGCAAGGGGATAAAGGGACAATCTATGTTTTTTAATTGTGGCACTGGATTGTAATTTTGCTTATTAATTTATGTATTCTGATTATTTGTTTATTTTTAAATAAAGGCAGCATCCCTTAAACCTTTAGAAAATTCATGCTGGCCAGAAGAGATTCTCAATATTGATCATATGTTCAAGAAAAAGCGCCAATGGACCATAGCTGAAGCAGCTTATCTACAGCAACAGGTGAGGAAAGATATCTCAACAAGTACTGAAAAATGTCCTTATTTTTAAATATGGCCCCTAAAGCCCCGAGGATTACTTCAAATTCCTACCAGAGGAAAAGGCCAGAGACTAGGTCTTCTCTCAGTTTAGTCCCTCATTATGAATATAAATTCATATGTAAATTTTGTATATAAATTCTTCTTGTTAATAGGCAAAAATTAGCTTAGGCTACTATTTTTGTAGGAGCATATGGATGGTGCAGTGTCCTGGGGCTTGGAGTCAGAAAAATGCTCACCTCAGATACTAACTTGTACCTTAGACAAATCATTTAACCCTGTTTGCCTCAACTTCTTTATCTGTAAAATTAGTTGGAGAAGAAAATGACAAACCATTCAGATAATGATTGAAATCTAGAATTGTCTGAAGACTAGCTGCTCCTGGTTTGAAACAAGTTACCCTTCTGGTAAATTAGCATTCTTATCTTCTGGGGTTTTTTTTTTTTTAAGAACTTTAAA
This sequence comes from Macrotis lagotis, assembly GCF_037893015.1. NCBI lineage: Eukaryota > Metazoa > Chordata > Mammalia > Peramelemorphia > Peramelidae > Macrotis > Macrotis lagotis. The sequence continues at coordinate 199,894,876 of NC_133659.1, forward strand.
CTTATTGTTGATGCCTTTTGTTTAAACACTTTTGTTTATTTCTAGATATATATCTCTCGCCTTTTCCTATCCAAGGATCTTAAAAAGAAAACAAAGCTGTTCAGCAAAACTATTATACACATCAGCCATGTCTGACAGTGTATGCAATATTTAATCTGCATAATGCCCACTTCTGAAATGGATGAAGAGAGATAGATTTTCTCAACTCTTCTCCAGAACTAATCTTGTTTATTATCATCAATTAAATGTGCTTATCTTCTAGCATACTTAGGAAATCTGGTCCTATGCCCAAGTTGCTCATAAACAGATTAAGGATAAGACTTCCTATCCTCCTAATTGCACTACTTTGGAAGTTTTCTGGACATTCCCTCTCTTTCTGTATGCATTGCTCTTCCCTCCCCCCAAACCCTTTATGAGCTTACCAACATGTACCTCCCCAAGTGCACACACATATGCTCACACACACACACACACACACACACACACACACACACACAGAGCAATGCTCTCCAGTCCACTTTCTAGAATTGGAATGTTTTCAGCATGTGAGGAGATAATGCATCTTTCTATTACATAGCCAAATATTGCTGAGCATTTGCTATACTATGTATGGGCTATGGAAGGGAGATACAAAGTGTAAGGGAAAAGGAAACAAGCATATATTAAGCACCTCCTCTTTTCCAGGTCCTGTGCCAAGAGCTTTACAAATAGTATCTCATTTGATCCTCAGGACAGCACTGGAAGGGAGGTGATATTATGATCCTCCTTTTTATAATTGAGGAAATTAAAGGAGACAGAGGTTAAGTGATTTACCTAAGGTCACACAGTTAGTATCTGGAGTTTAGATTTGAACTCAGGATTTTCTGATTCCAGAATCAGTAGAGACTAGACTTAGTCCCCACTTCTGTGGATTTCTAATTGAAAACATACATTTGTAATTTTTAATAAAAATGGAAGATAATCTGTTTTAATTGCCATGTAAAAAGATATGGACAATTGGCACTAATTTTAGGAGTCCAAGAAACCTGCAACTGGAGTGGTCAAGAAAGACTTCACTGAGAAAATTATAGATATTTTTCAATGAAAGATTGTGTTCCAATAATGCACTAAAAAAACTGATGGATTATGGCTCCATCCCCAGTCTTCAAAAGAAGCATTGACTAAATGGATAATCTCCAGAAGGAAACACAAATAAGCAGAACAATTTTGAAAGTAACATTAAAAGTTTTGATAAACACTTTTTTAAAAGAAGCAAACAATAAGAAATGAAGATTGACCTATGGAAGTTTCATGTAACATAAAACTTCAACTTTCATATAGAATATGTGAATTTCATATAGAATCCTTTTAGTTTGTTCTGCTATGAGACTAGAAATACCCTTTTTGAGATTAAGAACAAAGTAAATTAAAATGTTAAAAATAAAATTTAATGTATATATTCATTGACCACTGGCTTGAGAACATGACCCCAAGAGGGAATGGGAAGAATTGAAAATTAGTATATATACTGATTTATGTATGCCCTGGTTCTACCATCAACCTATCATGTGACCTTAGACAAATAATTTTCTCACTCTGCAGTCTCCTCATCTATAAAATAGAAGAGTTAGTCTTTAAAGCCTCTTCTAGCTCTAATAGTCTGGGAGTCTACAAATTTCTTAATGTTTACACATTATAGTTGGTATTTCAAGGTACTGAATGCAGTCCTTATCCCTATCTAACTCTCTTTCAAAGTATTCATTTCTAATATCTGATCTCTCTCCTTTCATAGGTAAAGAAAGCTACTGATGCATACCATCTGGGTGTTGCCCTTGGGCACCGCAGAGACATGCTCAACTTCTGGCGCAAAATTAAAGGTGATCTGATTGGGCTAGAATCTGGAAATGAGTCCTTTTATGATACCTTCTCTACCTACACATGGTCCTGGAATGTTTGCCAAGAGTTACTTTCAACTAAAGATTTAAAATTGTATGATGCCCGAACAAATAGATATTCTCATGCAAGAGCCCTCTACTCTTCCTTCCCCTACAATAAAGATTGTGATATAGAATTAGGAAGGAAAAGGAAAAGGAAGAGAAGTGGGAGAGGACAAACACAGTGAAGTTGCTACATTTTTCTAAAAACAACACACTGTATGCTACTTTTTCATAGTTTTCAATATTATGGTTTTTGTCTAATGCATTCTTATCAGCTGGAAATAACATCTTTTGAATTCTGCCCAATAAAAAAAATAAGCATAAAAAAATTGTCTTGTCTTTTCTGATAGAATTTCTGTTAAGTAATTGACCATTTCTAGATCTCTTTTGTGGAGCACCATCTAAACAAAGCAGATCATTATCCCCTACTTTCATCAGGTGCCTTCCCATTTCTAAACCTCTGTCAAAGCTATCAATTTCCCCATACAAAGCACAGATAACCCAATGGAATTGCCATTTCATATTCTTTGATAATGTCTTTTGAATTGTTTGAAATTGTCTTTTGTTTACAATAAGACTTTATTCAAAGCCTACCAACACCAGCCATTAAGAGCATCAAAGAGAAAAATCAGTCTGAGACAGAGGGGGGTGATCCAAAACATACATAAATTAAACGTTACTGACATGGAAAAGATTCATTGATCGATGAAAGCAGAGCCCCTCTGTCCATCTGAGTTGTAATACATTATGACTGATGAGCATAATAGTATTCCTTATGCTAGACCTAAACATGGAAAATGAATCCATCATGAGTTGTGAAAATTAGGGTATGCTAAAGACAGCTCAGAAGGGCTCATGAGAGCTTATTGCTAAATTTTCAGCATGAGCTTTTGTATCTCAGAATAGGGAAATGCTGAAATTAGGGTTTGGTATAATGTTTTGTTGACTGATCACAATGAAGAAAGTAATGGAGATAATATTAACAATAGCCCATTAAATTTGTGAATATAGAGTGGGAGAGGGAGGTGGGGGAAAAGGATTTTGATATTTATTTAGGGCAGCATTATTGTTCCTAAATATTCTAATATTGTAGAGACTTGATAAGCTATTGTATCACCTATGATTATTAGTAAAGACAAATTATTATTATTATTATTATTATTATTATTATTCAGATAAATTCTCATAAACTAAACATTGGGAATTATAATTATACTGAATTAAAAAAATTGGGAAATTATAAACTTCAAAATTTTTTCTATTGTAAAAGGAGGTTAACTGAAGTGCAAAGAAGATCTTATAATCCCAAAATAGAATTTTTAGAAACATCTAATCATAAATTCCTATCAAGAATTTTCTGTGTTAAATTTTTGCACAAAGTTGGGGTGTCACAAGTTTAAATATACATAAATATATATATATATATACACAAGCTTTTTTCACCTAAGGATATATTCATATATAAGTTAATTTGTAGATTTACTGTGAGATTATTTCTAGTGATATAAAGATAAAGAAAAATTTAATCAGATTAAGTTAGCAAATTGAATGGATGAATCTTATCCATTAGAGTCTCCCAAAATTCCATCTGATAAGATTTACTCCCATGTTTTGTGGAGATCTTTTAGCATAACTGATAAATCCCCTAGGAAAAAGGGCTTTTTATGAGGTTAATTATTGGTAACAATCCTTGAGTTCTCAGTGCATGTGACTCAGATCACAACTTGGAACTCCTTGTGACAAATGAGTATACGGAACTTTGAATATTTCTTTTGGAGTTTCATTTCTTAGGTCTTGTCCACCTGGAATTATCCATGTCTCTATTTATAGTTCTCATAACAAAATTACTATTTTCAGATGAAAGTTTGCCATTACAATATTGAAACAATCAGCATTAGATTGATGCTAAACATATTTAAATTACTGTTTTGATCTAATTTGTTGCCATTACATAGCATAAGAGTTGTACTCATGTTTGATCTTATCCCAAGTATAAAATTCAATTTGGGTAGAAGTAAAGAAACTTGTAAAACAGAGATGTAAAATTCATTAAGTTATAAAGTTAAAGTTAAGAAATATCTCTATTGTTCTTGCTTTTGTTCTAAGAAATGAGATTTCAAGATAAACATTATGTTTAGTAAAATGTAATAATTCAAGTGTCACCCTACCTGGAAATCTGATTTTTCTTACGTCTGTTTTATTTCCCTTGGAAATAGAACACCCTTTGAAATGTATGAAAATTACAATCACCTAAATAAGTTCTAACTGTTTAAAAGGAATCTGAAAGCAATAGTTTGTGTTTATGTCTATTTGAATATGAATAATAACTAAACATGTTTTACTATAGATAATGTTTTGACTTATGGCCAAGATGGTGGAAAGAAGAAAGGCACAGTGTTAAGTGTTCCTCATTCCCCTCAAAAATAACATGAAAGAAACCTCTTACTATAGATAATGTTTTACAAATCTGTCAGGATTCTTTCAAAAGTATAATCTTGTGTGCAACAATTGATAAAATGAGTTGTGATTTTCTTCTGTGATAATATCTTGCTGTTACCACTGTGATAATATTTGATTTTCAAGAGCTGAACTTACCTGAAGCTCTAATTATTGAAATCTGATATTTAAGATTCTTATGGGACTGTTAATTGATATTTGTTCTGAGTCTGACTCCAGCTATGATCATTAGAGGAATTCTATTGAGCCACTGATCTATGATGCCAGCAACCCTTTGGGGTTTTGACATGCATAAACTGCAGGTGATATTCTCACATAAAAAGTTAGGAGAACAATTATTTGACTTGCTCTTGATGGTTTATTCTCCTGACTCAGTTTTCCCAATATGACATCTCACCTGGCAGACTTTGTCTGGCTCAATGCACAATGGCCATCTATATAATCTTGCTTGGAAAGGGTATCAAATAAATGAAGGAATTTTTCTCCTTCTTATATCCTCAGTTTTTATGTCAATTTACTATAATCAATCTCAGATGATCAGTATAAAAACAATATTAAATCAAGTATAAAATTCTCTATAAAAATTTCTATAGTTATCTCAATTCTAACAGCAAGCTAAGCAAGGATATAGCTTTGACATCTGTTACCAGTTACATGTTCCTGTGGTAATCAAGATCCTTTAATTTCTCAAAATGCTAAATAGATATTTAAGCAAAAAAAATAAAGACTTCATGACAACAGGAACTTGAATCTATAATAAAAATACTCAAGTTCTGTTTTAAAAAAGGGAATATTTAGTGCAACTAGTTATATCAGAAGAAGGATGAACTATGGTTTATTTTTTAAATTGTTTTAAAGATTTATTTTCAGCTAAGGATTTTGATTCCTTTTTAAAACATGACTAAAAAGTATATACATATACTAATGTATATATTACAAACTCAAGTTAATTTGGCAGCTTTTAATTAACTCACTATTATATTAGAATCCATATGTTTATGAAAGTTATTGTTAGTAGAATTGCATCTTCCAAATGGGGGAATAAATGAATAATACCAAGTATAAAACTGGATTGGTTTTTAAATTTTCTGTTTGTAAACTGTTTTCTGTTTATATCAGCATAACAACTGGCAAATCATGTTATCATTTTTCATGGTCAAATAGATTCCAAATTTCATCTTCTAGTATTGGAAACATAAGTTTTGACCTCATTTAAAATATGTATTGAGATGGTCTTTTACCAGAGAAGATATCTACAAGTAATCTGAATTTTACTTGGAAGAGCCTGATCCATGCTAGTGTGTCCAGAATTACAGAACTATACCAGATGCCTCCAGAAGAGAAAGAATACCTGAATTTTACCTTGCTGTTTACTCTTTCCCTTCTGTGCTTCTTATTTGTACAGTTTTATTTTAATCAAAGGGGATTGCCTGTTGCATTGTACTTCCTTGTGCCCCTTCATATTCCTTATGCTACCTGCCCATCTCCTTGCAACCTTAGGTCTCCAAAATATGTTATTTCTCCCTCCCTCATTTTCCCTAAACCTTTCTTTAATTAATCCACAGCTGAAGCAATGATGTCACTTTGATCAAAATGAGGAAATTGAATACACTCGACATCCCTGATTGTATATAATGCAAGAAAATGATATAATGTGTTCAAGGAAGACTAGTATCTTGGTATGAGGGCTGCTGAGCCCTCTTCAGAGCTGCTTTTTGCTTTTTTTTTTTTTTTAGGTTTTTGCAAGGCAAATGGGGTTAAGTGGCTTGCCCAAGGCCACACAGCTAGGTAATTATTAAGTGTCTGAGACCAGATTTGAACCCAGGTACTCCTGATTCCAGGGCCAGTGCTTTATCCACTGCACCACCTAGCCGCCCCTTGTGCCACCTAGCCACCCCTTGCTTTTTGCTTTTGATGTCCACCTGAGCCACCTAACTCTCACCTGTGGCTCCAAGAAGCTGTAGCATGTGCCACACTCCAGTAAATCGTTTTGGCAGGTGGGCTAAACCAGGTTGAGGGAGTCTAAAACTAATTGTAGTATGTATTAGGGGTTGTCTATCCCAAGCATGTTAAGTCTTCCACTAGTGGAATGGGCAGAGGAGAACAGTTTGTTCCAATGGCCATGAAGCCAGCTGAAGAGGTGCTTAGAGGTGACAACAAGGTCATCCATTATCACCAGTTGTCTTGACTCTGTCTTCCTATGCTAGATCGTGATGACTTTGGAAGAGAGAGTGAGGCAGTTGATTTCATGCAGCTTTACCTCACTTAAATTCAATTTACACACACAACAAAAGACATCACTCATAACTATTCCTCAAAATCCTGTGGTGAACAGGCAAGTGATGAAGCAGCAGGTGCAGACACACTTGGAGCTATAGTCACAACCCTGCACATAGGCAGTCCCAGGATCATAAGGTTGTTTCTCCACTGAAAGCAGAGAGATTCAGCATCCCTCTGGGTAACTGAGCAGCCCTTTTAAGGATTGCACTACTCACCTTCTGATGTGAGGAAGGGACTAGTGAAGGTGCCCTAAAAATTGTCTGCTTACCCAGTCCTGGCCTGATTACCAAGGCAGGTGGGAAATACCACAGTGCAGTCAAGGCACAAAAAAAAATCTACAAAAACTTCTTCAAAGAAGATTCCACTCACCATTGGTGCATGGAATGTGCACAGGATCATAGATAATACAAGATCCAATAGAACTTTAGAGCTGATTGTACATGGGAGACACTGGCACAGAACCACCCAGCATGGTGGTGTCCTCATCAGTGAGGGGACTGCACTCTATAAAGAAGGCAGAATTGAAGCAGCTCAAAGGAAACATGACATCTGTAAGTTTAGAGTACCCACTGCAAAGTTTCACACAGACTATTTGTGCCCAGCCTGTGGTGGAGCATTCCGAGCTCATATTGGTCTAATAAGCCAGTCAGATACACTATAATTTGTCTCAAACACAATGATATCATTTTGGTCTTTTTCAATAACAAAGGACAAGAACCAACCAACCAACCAACCTTAAATGAGGAAGGACTAGCTCTCTTCATTTAGATCTTTGTCTGAAGACACATGTCACAATTTTAGAAAAAGCTAACAATGTAGAAGGATGACATTTTTGTGATCTAATATGTAACTTGATTGCTGGCCATCCGTGACCAGAAAATAAAGACAGAAAGATAGGGAACTATAAGGGCATAATATCATATGCATTGACAGATTTTTATCTTTGTGATGAATGTTTTTGCTTAATTGTATGTTGCTTCTTTGTCACAACATTGGATTCAACTGTGATGGAAGTAGAGTTAAGGGACTATGATGTTAAAACCAAAGAAATCAATAAAAAGTATTTTTTAAACCTTGTGTATGCCTTCTTCATAGTTTTTTTAAAATAACATTTTATTCTTCCCCAATTACATGTTAAAACAATTTTAAACATTTGTCCTTTCCTGTACTTTCAAGAAAGATGTGCTTGATTCATGTGTTAGACTATTCCCATAAAGATTTTGTAGTAATAGGGGAAAAAGACATTTGGGTTGTTACTGGTGATTTCTATGTAATCTTTTTTTTAACTAAAAATAATAGGTCAATTTTTTTCCCCTAAGCACTTGATAGTCTCTCCTCTATCAGATTTCTTGAGAATACCTTAATACTCTCAAAGTTGATACCTCCCAGCATAGACCTTCTCTTTAATTATAATAAGTCTATACCAGCAAAGCTCTTTCCCCTTTTGTGTTCCTCACTGGGGATTATGCTGCTGAATCCAAAAGCAGTGACTCTATTTTCACTGATAGAAATCTGTGGTTTAAAAAAAAAAACGCAAGCTTTATGGCTCTTTTTTCTATTTTTTCCTATTATCCTCTTTCTAGTTTCATCTTTAAATGACCTCGGCTTTCTCTAAAATTTGTTTTTCTCTCCCCTAATTCTTGTTATTTTATGAAGTAATGTTATTCATAATCTTCAACTTCTCTGTAAAATTATATAAATGTATTGAAACATTCTAAACCAGTGTTATCTTTGGCTGCCATATTTCATTGCTTGGTAAGGAAATCAGGGTATATGTTCGATTTTATTGGGGTGATTGATTTGCATCAATTAAAAGTTCCCTAAGAAATAATATTCTTTATCTATTTCCTATTTTTCAGCCTCATTAACTTGTTTAAATAGGTCAAGTTGGAGTTGTCTCAATTATATGCTCTATCTTTCTTGAATTTTTACTGTTTCTTCTAATTGGTACTTATTTTGATCTTTGTTCTAACAAGCTGGTACTTTAACTACACACAGACAGACTTTCACATCAATACCCAGTCATCTCCCAAAAGTAAAAACAAAATCAATGTCATTTTGTTATTTATTGTTGTTTAATATTCATCATATCCAATACCTCCCGACTCTCTTGAAGAAAGTATATTCATTATATATGGATGCGACATTTCTATTTAGTCAATATGTATTTGCCCCCTCTCCAACTCTTGAACCATATTTTCAAGTGCATTTATTGCAATCCTTCTCTATGCTAACATTTTATTGATATTACTGAGTATTAAATTATAATGAACCAACTCAGAAAGTATTTTTCATTTTTCATAGAATTTCTCTTTTCATCCTCTAAAACATATTTTGGCTACAATCATCATCTTGACAGCCTTATTGTCTGGAAGAAGGACATCCCCCTTCTCCCAAAGATCCCTAGATCTTGACTGAAGAAGAGCAGGTTCATATCCTGAGGAAGTCTGATCCCAAAATGAGAGAGTTCAAGCTTTTTTCCTGAATTCACTACTGGCTCATTATACACTTGAGAAGAGAACTCTGGGGAAAAGTTTCTAAACAAATCTCAAGTCTAGGATCTCCCCAAAAGGGATTAACAAGGTCCCTTACTCAGGGTACACAGTAAATCAGATACAAGATAGATATCAATTTCCTCCACCACAGAACAAATGCTTAAAACACAAAAAAGACTCAAAAACTCACATTGACAAATACTTAAAACATGACACAATAACCTGTCAGGGCTTAAAGAAACCTATAAAGTGATACAGAAACACTTTTTAAGCATCATCTCTCTTTTATTCTCCTAGGAGATGAAGACTTCCAGGACCATCAGTTCCCATGGGTTTAATTATCATTTCTATGCAGATGACTCTAGTATCTATATGGAAGTCCTAGTCACTCTCCTGAGATTTAGTGCCATATCACCAAATGGTTATTGAAAATATTGAACGGGATTGTCAGTAGGTATCTCAAACTATAAATGTTCAAGACAGAACTCATCTTTCTCTCTAAACTTCTCTTCTGGACTTCCCAGTTTCTATTGAGGACCCCACCATCTTTCCAATCATCTAAGTTTGCTACCTTCAAGTCATCCTGGCTCTATGTGATCAATCAATTATTTATTCACTCTCCACAACAACTCATGCCTATCCTTTTCTATTATTTACAATGAAAATATTAGCTCTTAAATTTTATTAGCTCTTAATATATTTAATCATGAGTATAAAAATTTATTTAATCATAAAGTATAAATACCTCTCCCAAACTGGATGCATGTCTTCTCTACTATTTCAGTCCCTAGAGCAGTAACTTAAAAATGAAAAATAAACTTAATATTATAATTAATATAAGGTGAATGCAATAATAATAAATACATCGGTCTACTCTCCCCTCACCAATATACAGAATTTCTGTGAGAGAGAATGAGTACATACTTTAAACACCTTGCCAGGAGAAACATGAGTGAGATAAACCCTTATGGTCAGGACAACTCACAAAACTGAACTGCATGCTTTGATATTTTTGATTCTTCAAGAACAATCTACACCAAACAAAACAGCTTTTCTGCTTAGCTCTTCTCTTTATCCTCACTGCTTTCCTGCTAGTCTAAGCAAATCCATTCTTGCTCTGGAACTAATGATAAGTAAAGTAAAGCTATTTTATCAAATTTTTTTTGGAGGCAATGGGATTAAGTGATTTGCCCAGGATCACATAGCTAGTAAGTGGCAAATGTCTAAGACAGAATTTGAACTCAGTTCCTCCTGACTTCTCTATCCACTGCACTATCTTGCTGACCCAACATAAGCTCTTTTAACTCACAACCACCCTTGAAGGGATACTGAAAAAAATATCCTGATATTATCATGACAGGTAAAGAACTTCCTTAAACTTGAGAACTTCAAAACTCTTCTAGATGCCACTCTGGGAAATGTAGAAAAGCCCAACCAACTCTCAACCCAATAGTTCCCATTATGTTAGATTTCCCCCGATATCAATCATATATTAAAATCTCCTCAGTATCATGGATTCAATGTTTAATACTCCACTATATTAATACTTGATATCATCTCAATATCATAAATAAGCAACTAGCATCAATTATTTTTACATTGGGATATTTACTGAAAAGATATAGTAAAAATAGAAGAATAAACATCCCTCATAAACTGAATGCACATCTTCCCTTCTCAGTCCCTAGAGTAAAGAAGTTACTTCAAAGCATTGATCTCACCAAGTTCACTTCTAAATGCAGCCCCAGCAATAGTTTCACTTCCTTACTTTCTCAGTTGCTTGGTTGATTCCTTGCTGGACTGGCCCCCAAAGGTCACTCTTCAGGGCTGTTGCTGGAACTTTTCCTATTTTGGCTAAGAGAACAACAACAATCTTTGTCATAAACTCCAATCACAGCAAATTCATTGGTTCTTCCAACCTTTCAAATCCCACAAGGGCATTTTGCTTACCTAAGATCAAGAAAGAATAAACACTAGAAGAGATGACGATATGTAAGACTCCCTGTGTCTTTATGGTCTAGTAGAAAAAGTTTCCCTGTCTATATAGTCTTATTTCTTCCTTTTCACTCTTAACTACCAGGGCAAAAGTAAGGTGATTTAGCTAGTTAGTATCCTTTGTATACATACTCCTTTATGGCTCAAAAGCAAGCTACATTTTTAAAGTATTGCTATACCAGTTCCTTAGAGATGTGATGTTCCCCTATGACAAGGATGCTGACCTATTAAAAACCAATCACCTATGAATTCATGATATAAATAACTGTAAAAGAAGGTTTTTAGATTAAAAGGGTGGGGGGGAAAGAATCAGTATGAACAGTTGAAATAGGTTGCTGACTCGAGAAAATGTGGGTGTTAATGAAAGGCTGACCCAGTTAATAGGCTATTTTAGTTATCTTAGGACTTTCCCTAATCATTCCTTTCAGGGCCACAACAGCATGAAATTTTCAACTATCAGAAATGAATGAAGTAGCTTGAAGCAATTAGCCAATACTGTTACTAACTAACCAAGCAGCAGGGGAGCAATTGAGCTCTTAACCTCTGGTTACTTGACTGAAGGTTCCACTCAGTTGAACCAAAAGAATTCCCACCATTCGTCCAGCAGAGGGATCCCTACTCATCTGAAAGGATTTTCTCCCCAAAGAACTATATTTAAGGCAGTCAATGTACAATCACAAATTTCCTCTGAATCATTCCCTCAGGAAAGGGAGATAATCCATAAGGAAAAGGAATCTTTAAAAAAAAAGGAAAGATCAATATATAAAATAAAAAAGAGATGTAATAATATAGTGGATAGAACACTGGTTTGAAATCAGGAAGTTTTTTAAAAATGTTTTAATAACTGAAATGAGAGAGCTAAAAGAGAAAATGAAAAATGAGAGATTTGGGAAGAGGGAAGAATTAGAGAGGGAATTAATAGTTTGGCACAAAAGATACAAAACCTCTCCCAAGCAACAAATTCCATATAAATTAGAATGGGCCAAACTGAAGTCAATGACTCCATGAGATAACAAGAAATATTGAAACAAAGTCAAAAGGATGAATGTAAGGTATCTTATAGCAAAAAAAAACAATGGACCTGGAAAACAGCTTAAGGAGAAAAAAATTTTTAAATCATTAGACTACCTGAAGACCATGAACAACAATAAAAAGTATAGCAACATATTTCAAGAAATCATTTAAAAAAAAAAACAATCTCTTAGATCCAGAAGACAAAATGGAAAAAAAAAGGAACAAATTCATTGGTTACTTCTTGAAATTCCAAAATGAAAACTCCAAGAAACATAACTAAAATCCAGAACTTCCTAGTCAAAAAAAAAAAGCAAGCATTCAGAAGGATCAGACATGATTTAGCAGCCACCACTTTCAAGCAGAAGCTTAGAAAATGGTATCCCAGAAGACAAAGGAAATAGGCTTACAACCAAGAATGTATGTGTATGTATTTATCAGAAGCTGCCAAAAAAGTTTTGGCAAAATCCATCACTTTATTTTAAAAAATAAAATATTTTAAAGCATAGGAATGAGTAGATATTCTTTAATATGGTAAATAGTATTTATTCAAGAGCAAATATCTGTAATGAAGAATAAGGCCTTTCCAGTAACACAGAGGATATCCCCTTTTACTTCTATTACAGAAATACTAACTGTAGCAATAAGAAAAAATAAGAAACTGAGGTAATATGACTAGTACGGTAATATCTTTAACATGATTGTACATGTATATAACCTATAACAGATTACTCATTGGCATAGGGAGGGGCAACAAAAGAGAGTGAGGGAGAAAAATGTGGAACTCAAAATCTTACTGAATGCCAAAAATATTTTAGAAAAACAATTAAAATGAAAAAATAAAGAAACTGAAGTAATAAGTAAAGGAAAAGAAGAAATAAAATATCATTTTTTACAGATGACCTAATAGTTTACTTAGAGAAGTCTGGAAAGTCAAACAAAATGTTCATTGAAACAAGAGCAAGCTATAAAATAAACTCTCAAAAGACTATTTGCCTTTCTGTTACATATTACCAACAAAACTAAGCAAGAAGAAATAAATTATATTTGAGGTGATATCTGGAAATCAATCTAACTAGACACATAAAGGAACTATATGAATAAAACTATAAAAGACTTTTTATAGATTTAAAGGCAAACCTAAGTAATTGGAGATTCATTTCCTAAGGTTGAACTATGCCAATATAATAAAAACACTACCTAAACTATAGTTTCTCTTCACACTTTCCTTTCTGCAGTGCTTGTCAAAGTGATTTTCCTAAAAGGCAGATCTGACCATGCCACTTCCCTATTCAATAATCTCTTTTTCTTCTCTAATTGCTGATCCTAACATCCTATTCAATAATCTCTAGTCACTCCCTATTGCCTCTAGGACAAATTATGTCCTCTGTTTCCTATTCCATTTTCTCTTTCCAGTTTCAATATACATAATTTCTCTTCCAACATTCTATAATTCAGCTAAACTGGACTTCTCAGTATTCTTCACCTGATCTCTGATCTCTGATCTCTGGACCTTTGCACTGCCATCCCACATACCTAGAATACACTCCCTCCATACCACATCTCATAGAACTTTCTCTTCCATTCAGGACTTAACTCAAACACTACCTTCAACATGATCATTTTTAACTGCTCATGTCTTCCTTCCCTTTCAAACTTATACATAATTACTTTGTTTTTATTATCTTTACACACACACACACACACACACACACACACACACACACACAGAGTCTACCTTTAGAATATGAACTCATAAGAATGTGGATTGTTTCATTCTTTACATCAGTATCTTAAGAGTCTTTATAAATCACCAAGTACTATTAATTATCAGGGTCAGCTCAGATGGCATAAGGAATAGAGGGCTGGGTCTAAAGTCAAGAAGAGTCATCTCCCTTCTTAACCCTGTCTACTTTAGATGTTCATCTGTTAAATGAGCTAGAAAAGGAAATGGGTACTTCCAGGAGCCAAGATAGTGAAGTAAGCAGTAAAGTGTCACAACTCTCCCATATCCAACTCCAAACAAACATAAAATAGCACCCCAAAACAAATCCTGCAATAGCCAAACCAGCAAAAAATGGGGAAGATTTGGTAGGAAAATTCTATCTCACTTTGGTAAAAAGGACAGGAAACATCCCAGCAAGCAGTAGCCAACCCACCTCAAGAAGCCAGCTGTAGATCGTAAGCCTTAGTGTGATAGGGCAGGCAAATACCAAGACTAGGCCCCCTCATGTGCTTCAGCTTAGCCAGGAGAACAGGCCATCTCCAGCTCTGAGAACCTCCACATGTTTCAGCACAGTCCCAGGCAAACAGGCAATATCTAGAGGCAAGACCTCAACTTACTTCATCATAGCTACAGCAACCAGACTGAAGTCACACTTCAACATCCCATTAGAACCTTGCTAGACCTCTATACCCTCCAGAAGCACCAGCCAAACTAGACAAGAGGGTCCTGAGTGGACCTGAGTGATTCCTTCTTTCATATGATTAATATGGATTTATGTTTAGCTTGGTTATAATATAAGCTAATACAATATCTTATATTAGATTGCTTTCTATCAGGGGAGGAAAGAGGGAAGGAGAAAAATGTAAAACTCAAAACTACAAAAAAAAAGATTGTTGAAAACCACTCGTGTGTAGTTGGAAAAATAAATAAAAAAATAAACTTTTTTAAAAAATCCATCAAACAGATTCAACAGAATAAAGAATGGAACAAAAATTTAAATACTTCATGAAAAAAAAAACAACTGACCTGGAAAATAGATCCAGGATAGACAATATAAGAATCAGGAACTACCTGAAGGACATAATCAAAAGGAAGACCTTTTCCTTTTCAAGGAAAACTGCTCTGATGTCCTGAAACAAAAAAGCAAAATAAACATTAAAAGAATATATCAATCAAATCTTACCCAAATCTTTCCCAAAATAAAAACTCCAAGGAGCATTATTGCCAAATTTCAGAACTATGAAGTCAAGGAAAAAAAATACCACAAATGGCCAAAAAAGAAAAAATTCAAATATCAAGGAGCCACAATCAGGATTACACAGGACTTGACAGCTACAACATTAAAAGATCTGAGATCATGGAAAGTGATATTCTGGAAGGCAAAGGAGATAAGACTAAAATGAAGATTCACTTACCTGGCAAAATTAAGCATAATACACCAAGGGAAAAAAATGGCCATTCAATGAAAAAATTTCAAGCTTTCATAAGGAGACCAAAATTAAACAAAAACCAATTGATTTCCAATATCAAAACATAAGAAAAGCTAAGACAGGTAAAAAGAGAAAAGAAAACATAAGGGATTCAGTATTGTATCAGTAATAGTACAGTTAGAAGGAATATACATAGAGGCTATAGGCATAAGGTGAGATTAAGGGAATGATATTAAAAAATTAAGGAATGTTAAAGAGTAGTTCACTGGGTACAGAATGGGAGAGATAGAATGAGTTCAATTATTTCACACAAAGAGGTGCAAAAGACCTATTACAGTGGAGGGGAAGATGGAAGGGAAGGCAATGGACCTAGCCATGCCCTTATCAGCACTGGACTGTTCCAAAAGAGGGAATAATATACACAATCAATTGAATTTAGAAATCTACCTTACCTGACAGGATGTTGGAATGGAGAAGTTTAAGAAAAGGGATGAAGTAGAGAGTGAAAATTGACAGAAAGGAAGGCAGATCAGAGGAGGTGGTGGACAAAAGGAAAACACTGGTGAGGAGAGAAAGGGTGAAAAGAAAGAGAGGAAAACCAAAAGGAAGAATAGGATGGAGAGAAATACATAGTGATCATGACTGTGAATGTAAATCAGATGAACTCACCCAAAAAACAGAAGCAGAAAGAAAAGTAGATCAAGAACCAGAATCCTACAATAGGTTGTTTAAAAGAAATACACCTAAAGCAGACACACACAGAATAAAGGTAAGGATCTGGAGTAGAGTCTATTATGCTTCAAGCAGATGTTTAAAAAAAAAAGCAGGAGTAGCAATCATGATCTCAAACAAATTAAAAGCAAAAATAGACCTAATTAAAAGTGATAAAGAAACTACATTTTGTTAAAAATTACCATAGATAATGAAACAATATCAATACTAAACATAATGTACTAAGGATCCAAATTCTTAAAAGAGGAGTTAAATGAGTTACAGGAAGAAATAGGAGCAAAACTAAACTAGTGGGGGACCTCAATTGTCCCTGTCAGAACTCAATAACTATCCAAAAATAATAAGATAACTAGAATAGTTTTTAAAAAGTTAGAACTGTGGGGTAGCTAGGTGGCGCAGTGGATAGAACACCAACCCTGGAGTCAGGAGCACCTGGGTTCAAATCTGGTATCAGACACTTAATAATTACCTAGCTATGTGGCTTTGGGCAAGCCACTTAACCCCATTTGCCTTGAAAAAAAAAAAAAAAGTTAGAACTGACAGGCCTTTGTAAAAAACTGAAAGGGAAGAGAAAGGAATATACCTTTTTCTCAGCAGCATATATCACACACACAAAAAGTGACCATGAGGGGCAGCTAGGTGGGGTAGTAGATAAAGCACCGGCCCTGGAGTCAGGAGTACCTGGGTTCAAATCCAGTCTCAGACACTTAATAATTACCTAGCTGTGTGGCCTGGGGCAAGCCACTTAACCCCATTTGCCTTGCAAAAACCTAAAAACAAACAAAAACAAACAAAAAAAAAGACTAAGTGGGTGAAAGAACAAATCATAGAAATAATCAATAATTTCATTAAAGAGAAGGATAGCAATGAACAACAAACATCAACATTTATGGGATGCAGCTAAAACAGTACTTAAGGAATAATTTTTTTTCTAGATTTATTTATTTTATATTATTACAATAATTTTGTTATAAGAATAAACATAAACCCCCTTACCCCCCCACCAAAGAAGATGAGAAACCTCAAGAATAGTGGGAGAGAGAAAAAAAATGTCCTTCAGTCTGTGTTCAGATTCCAATGGCTCTATCTCTGGGGTGAGTTGCTTTCTTTATTATAAGTCCACCAGAGAAGTTGCTTCAATATTTTTCCCAAAGTTGCTATTACTACCTTCCACTCTATTCCTCTCCACTCTCATTTATTCTATTTTCTCTCTCCTTTCATCCTGGCCCTGTCCAAAAGTGTGTTATATCTGAGTACCCTCTCCCACAATCTTAATTCTCTTCTATCACCTATTCCCCCCCTTCCCTCCCCCATCCCCCCTTATCCCATTCCTTTCTTCTCATTTTTCTCTAGGGTAAGATAGATTTCTATACCCCATTAAGTGTGTCTGGTTTTTTTTTTTTGTTTTAGATTTTTGCAAGGCAAACAGGATCAAGTGGCTTGCCCAAGGCCACACAGCTAGGTAATTATTAAGTGTCTAAGGCTGGATTTGAACTCAGGTACTCCTGACTCCAGGGCCGGTGCTCCATCCACTGTGCCACCTAGTCACCCCTAGTGTATCTGTTATTTCCTTTCTGAGCCATTTCTGATAAGAATGAAGGTTCACTCATTCCCCTTTCTTTGCCTTACCCCATTCCACTCCATTGAAAAAGTTTTTTCTTGACTCTTATATGAAATTTCTTAGCTTCTTCTTCATCTCCTTTCCCTTCCTCCAACTACTTTATTACCAATTGACTCCATCTTTTTATTATATTCTGCTCCTTCCTATGTCTTGTCTATATATGCACCTTCTAACAGTTCTTATAAATGAGAGTTCATATGAGTTATCAATATCTTTATATCATTAAGATCCTCATAGTTAGTCTTTCTCATCTACCCCCTCTGTGGTTGACCAGAGTCCTGTACTTGGAGATCAAACTTTCTGTTCAGCTCTAGGAAAGTTTAAAAGTCCCCTGTTTCATTGAAAGTCCATCTTTTCCCCCTGAAAGAGAACGTTCAGTTTTTGCTTGGTAGTTGATTCTCAGTTGTAAACCAAGTAAAGGGGTGCTGTGCTAAATCACCAGTCTCAATTTCTCCTCCAGAGCTATCTGGATCCTGTGAATCTTGGCCAGATGTGAATCAGGATGACTGGAGATGGCCATAGATGAAAGGCAGCAAGGTCACACAGTGTCAAGTGTCTGAAGCATCATTCAAATTTCTCTCCTCCTGACTACAAAGCCAGTGCTCTATCCACTGCACCACCTAGTCCCATCTTTACAGCAAGTATCTCTGATAAAGGCCTCATTTTACAAATATATAGAGAACTGAGTCAAATTTATAAGGACTTATTCCCCAATTGATAAATATCAAATGATATGAACAGGCAGTTTTCAGATGAAGTAATTAAAACTATACTAATGAAGAAACTTTCAGATAAAAATCAAAGCTATATGAAGTACTCTAAATCACTCTTGATTAAAGAAATGCAAATTAAAACAACTATGAGGTATTCATACATATCAGATTGGCTAACATAAGTGTTGTAGTAGACATGAGAAAATTGGGACACAAATGCACTCTTGATGGAGTCATGAACTCATCCAACCATTCTGGAAAACAATTTGAAACTACACCCAAAAGGCAACCAAACTGCATATCCTTTGATACAGCAATAACACTACTAGGTTTGTATCCCAAAGAGATCATAAAAAAGGGGAAAGGACCTACATGTGCAAAAATATGTATAGCAGCCCTTAAGATGATGACAAAATCTTGAAAATTGAAGGAATATCTAACAATTGAGGAATGTCTGAACAAGCTGAGGAATATGAATGTAAAGGAAAACTATTGTCTATAAGAAATGATGAGCAAGCAAATTTCAGAAAAACCTGGAAAGCCTTGTATAAACTGATGCAAAGAGAAATAAGCAGTACCAGAAAAACATTGTACACGGTGAGTGGGATAATTTCTGGTGATGTCCTCTCAGGGTTAAAGAAATGTTTATGTCAAGAAAAACCAGGGGTGGAGCCAAGATGGCAGCATGAAGGCAGCATTTCCAGGGAACTCCTTCCCCACCCAACTCCAAAAAAACAAACAAATGGCTCTAGCCAAAATTTAAAGAAAAACCTTGCATTCCTAAGGACCTGTTTTGCCATAAGACTTTTGCTGACTGAGTCAATGACCATGAAAATCCTACTTTTTCTAATCCAAAGAGTTGTGAAGGTCAGGACCTCTAGGTCACCTCATCATTTGATGGGAAATATATTATGAAAACATTACTTTCTTTCTTTGCATATTTTGCAAAATTTTGTAGATTTCCACAAATAGATTGTACCCCCCAAAACCCTGCCAATGGGCTAAAGGGGAAGGGGGCAGCGGGGGGGAACTGTGCTTAGGATCTATATCAACCAAACTCACTGTGCTTTAAGGACACCTCTCTGATTTTCACTATTGGTGTGTCAGTAAGACAGAGCTCGAGGAAAAGTAAAGACTTTCTTTTGCTCAGACCCAGTCTCTGAGAATTTCTTTTAGGCTGTTTGATTACGGAGTTTTGGTTTCTATTTGCTCCTACAAAATGACACGTTCACACTGACAAAACAAACAAAAAGTATAATTAATAAAGTGATTATAAAACTGGTAGAAATAAATCAGTTTTACAGCAAAAGTAACCAATAAGTCCCAATATAATAAAAAGAAGAGCAAAGCCTACATAAAGATAGATATTAAAAGAAAACATCACCAATTGGGGGGAGGACCAATATCTGAATCAATAGCAGCTGGGGAGTTCCAAATCACAGCCTTTTAGAGTCATGATTGGGAAAATGTCCCAGGCAAAGCATCCTTTTCATGGGTGAAACTTCAAGGGGCTGGCCAATGTTAGGGACTTTTAAGGGGTCCCAGACAAAGGTGGTACCTTGCCAATAGACTTATATAAGCTTTTTTTGGCACTTAACCAGGATATGTGAAGAGTACATGCATGATCATGTGAAGAGTACATGCATGACCTGGGAAGACTCACAGCCAAGGTTCTGAAATTAATTAAATGTTGAACCTCTGGGTGGGTAGCCAACCCTCCCAGGATTCAACCTCCAGGAATGGTTAGTTACTAGAGGGAATATCTGGCACAGGCAAAGACAACCAAGTTCATGCAAAGGTGATGGGGGATGTTGGGTGAGGGAACCAGCATATGGCCTTGCCCAGGATCAGAATGGGTATTAACCCTTCAGTAACTTTAACCCACACAACAGTATCAGCAACATTGTATGATGATCAAATATCCATGACTCAGTTCTCAGTAATACAACAATTCAAGATGAGCACAAAGGACTCATGAAGGAAAATGTTATCAACATCCAGAAAAAGAACTAGTGGATTCTGAACTCAGGTTGAGATTTTTTTTCACTTTTTATTCTTTTTTGTGTTTTCTCCTTTTGATCTGCTTCTTCTTTCATAATTGCAATCTTATGGAAACAAATATTCCATGATAGCACACGTATAACATATCAAATTGCCTACTATTTTTGGAAATATGGAGGGAAGGAGAAAAATCTGAAACCCAAAACCTTGTAAAAATGAATGCTAAAATTTGTCTTGGCAAATCACTCCAGAATCTTTGCCAAGAAAACTCCAAATGGGAGTCACAGAGTCAGATATGACTGACACTTCACTTCACAAATTAAGTTTCACTAATAGTGAAAAAGACTATGTATACAACACACAAAGGGAAAGGAACATAGAACTGGATAAAACCCTCAAATATCAGTTATTGTGGTGAGAATTCACTGCCTCACAAAAACTGCTAGGAAAATGGAAAAATAGTCAATGAGAAATAAGGATTAATTAGATCAACATTTCACACCATATACCACAAAATGGGCAATTTTGTTTTGGGGAAATTTGAAATTACAGTTTTTGCCCATTCAAAATTGATGAAGCTAAAATTAGAAGGAAAGCACTTAAGTAATGAGTGGAATATTCCCTCTTAAGAGCTAATATTCTGGGGTGGCTAAATGGCATAGTGGATAGAGCACTGGTCCTGTAGTCAGGAGTATGTGAGTTCAAATCCAGCATCAGACACTTAATAAATTACCTAGCTGTGTGGTCTTGGGCAAGACATTTGCCTTGCCTTGCAAAAACCTAAAAAAAATAACAAAGACAAACTATTATTCTTAGACTATTCTTAGAAGAAAGAGTGAGAAAGACCTTGCATTCCCACACACCCTCCTGATTCTGTTAGGGAGGGAAATAGTGGAATACTTCCAGAGAAGAGACTTTGCATTCTTAGTTAGCCACCTATTTGATGATAGACTGGTAGAACAGTAGACTGCCTTCTCTTGTTTGATGATAAGTACTAAACTAAGAAGATAATAGAGTTTCTTAGAAGACCTTGCATACTCAGACATTAATTCATGTAGCTAGACAACAAAAGGCCATTAGAAATCTTCTTCTGATATCCTCATCATTGGTAATATTCTATGAAAACATTTTAGTCATCTCTTTGTTACCAGGTAGATTTTTTGCATAAAGATTGTAATTCTGAAAACATTAACCAATCAGATTGGAAGAGAGGGGGCTAGGGAGGGGGGAATCACATAGACCATATAATGTTGCTTGACTATCACCTCAGGGCAGCTCTTTGATCTTCACTACCTTTGTGAGATTTGGAGTGTGCCCTTTTCTGTAGAAAAGCAAAAATGAACTTTCTTTTTTATTCAAAGGAGTCTCTATATTTTTTAACTGGACTTTTATCCCACACAATAGGAAAATAATCTTAAGACTATATCATTTATGGAGAATACAATCTATATCCAGAGAAAGAATAGTGGAGTTTCGGTGGCGCAGTGGATAAAGCACCAGCCCTTGGAGTCAGGAGTACCTGGGTTCAAATCCGATCTCAGGCACTTAATAATTACCTAGCTGTGTGGCCTTGGGCAAGCCACTTAACCCCATTTGCCTTGCAAAAACCTCAAAAAAAATAAATAAAAAATAGTGGAGTTTGAACAAAGACCACAGACTATTGCCTTTAATTCAAAAAAACCCGTTATTATGTAATTTTACTATCTCCTATACTTTATTTTTCTTCCTTGAGGATATGATTTCTCTCTCATCACATTCAATTTAGATCAATGGAAAGAATATAAAGACTAATAGACTGTCTTCTGTGGGGGGTGGGGGAGGGAGGCAAGATTAGGAGAAAAATTATAAAATTCAAAATATATAAAATATTTCTAAAAAAAGAAAAAACAAACAAAAAAAGATTATATCATTTAAATAATTTTAGGAAGATATCATTTAAAAGAAAAACAACTGTGAAAGACAATTCTGCTCAATGTAACAATCAACTATTACACCAGAGGACAGATGATGAAACTCCCACCTCTCAGCAGAACTGATGGACTAGAGGTGCAAAATAAACATGCTTCCAGACATCAACAACTCTTTTTGTCTTTGTTACAAGAAGGCCTTTTTTTACAGGGGGAAGAATTAAAAGAATAAATGGATGAGTACTGTTAGTGATAACAAAAAATGACAATATATCAATAAGTCATTTTTGAAATATGCAGAAAAAAGCAGAAGAAAATTAAGAGGTAGAGACAAGCAAGAGAGTATTAAAACTATGTTTAATTTTTTAATTTTTAAAAGCTACATAAGCAGAGATTCTTGGTCTCTTATGCAGTTCTCTTTTTTCTATTCCTTTTATAGGGAAATATTCAAATCTGTTGATGTTTCTCAAGGTCTTATTATTATCAAGATCATTTTTGTTGTTTGTTAATAATAAAAAAGAAATTTTTTATTTTCAATATCATTAAGGAGGAGATAGGAGTTAGTTGTGTGGTCTCCAGGAATGAAGGAACAGGCTGTGCAAAGGCATAGAGATGGAAGATGCTATGTTCTGTGAGGAACATACATATATTTCAAAATATGTATTTTGAAGAATGTATTTGTAATATTTTTTCTGTAATAATAGGATGTGTTTCTATGTCTCTTATACATGAAGGAGAATAAAGTCCAGTAAGACTGGAAAGAATCAAATTTTGGAGATCTTTAAATAACAACTGGAAGTGTTTGCATTTAATCATAGTTAGCCACTGGAGTTTTATCTGCAGAAGAGTGACAATCATACTCAAGCTTTACTCAATCATACTCAACCCCTTTGGCAGTTGTATAAAGATTAAGTGAGAGAAGGAAGGGGTATCAGGGAAGAACAGAAATTAAGAAGCTATTAACTTTAAGGATAGGATTTCTCTCTCATCACATTCAACTTAGATCAATGTATACCATAGAAACAATGTAAAGACTAACAGACTGCCTTCTGTGGGGGGGTGGGGGGTGGGAAGCAAGATTAGGGGGAAAATTGTAAAACTCAAAATACATAAAATCTTTCTATGAAAAAAGCTATTAAAATAGTGCAGGTACACTAATGCATTGTTGATGGAGTTGTGAACTGGTCCAACCTTTCTGGAGAGAAAATTTAGAATTACATCCAAAGGGCACTAAAAATGAGCATGCCCTTCAATCCAGTAATACCTCTACTGGGTCTGTACCCTAAAGAGATCATGAAAAAGGGTAAAAACATCACTTGTACAAACATATTCATGGCAGTTCTGTAGGTGGTAGCAAAGAATTGGAAATCAAATGAATGTCCCTCAATTGGGGAATGGCTGAACAAACTATGGTATGTGTACATTATGAAACACTATTGTTCTATTAGAAACCGGGAGGGATGGGATTTCAGAGAAGCCTGGAGAGACTTGCATGAACTGATGCTAGGCAAGATGAGCAGAATCAGAAGGACAGTACATGGGGGTGATGATCAACCTCAATGGACTTGATCATTCCATCAATGCAATAGTCAGGGACAATTTTAGGGTATCTGCAAAGGAGAATATCATTTGTATCCAGAAAAAGAACTGTGGAGTTTAAACAAAGACCAGACTACTATCTTCAATTAAAAAAAAAGTTATCTTATGTACTATATAATTTTGCTATTTCTAACATTTTATTTTTTCCTCAAGGATATGATTTTTCTCTTGACACATTCAATTTTGATCAATGTACATAGAATGGAAGCAAAGTAGAGATTACCAGACTTCCTTCTGTGGCAGGGGAGGGAAGGGAAGGTGGGGGAAAAATTATAAAATTCAAAACCTTATAGAAAAATGATAGGTAGAAAGCACTACTGATTTATAATTGGAAAACAAATAAAATATTTATTAAATAAAGAAATGAATGAATGTATGAACAAAATAGTCCAGGTAAAAGATGAGAGCATGAAGTAGGGTAGTGCCCATATGAGCAAAGTCACTAAGTTCATAAACATTATATAAGCACCTATTATGTGAAAGTCACTGATTGATGGAGATACAAATACCAAAAAAAAGAAAGATAGTCCAGAGTCTCGAAGAGTTAACAGTCTATTGAGGGAAAACTACACATACCAAAGAAAGCTGAAAAATGGTGGGGAGGCAGGAGAGAAAGGAAGAAAGAATACAGGCCATTCATTAAAAGTAGAAAAAGGCATACCTTTATGGATATTACAGGGGAATTTACCTCGTTGGATTTATGCAGCTATGTATTGAGTGCTTTTTTTCAGGTTTGTTGCTTTTTTTTTAACTAATGTGGGAGCAGGGAAGAGGTAATGGGTAGAACAAATTTTTAAAAAGAAAAACAACAGGATATTTATGCCATGGTACACTATATTTATTCAACATAATATATTGTTAGCATTGTTCTGAATTAAAACTCAGGTACTGAACCACATTGCCAAAAAAGAATAATGAAAATATTATCTATAAATATGATTAATTAAAAATTTACAGTAAACTTATTAATTTGATAGTAAATGGTATCAACTATTGTGTCATTAATTTTACTAGCTTATTAATTATTGTTAAAACACACTATCATTTTCCTACTATAAATATTTCAATGTACCATCTGAATAGAGTAAGACTGCTATTGATATCAAGATATTTAGAAAGAATGAGAAATATTAACTGAATAAAATAAAAGTAAAAAAGTTAAAGTGGACCTCATTTGTATTTTTAAAATCATTGTAAAACTAATACACATGGCACATAATAAAAAATTTTTTAAATTAAAGGAAAATATAAAATTAAGTGAATGCTCAATTTAGATCAATGTATACCATGGAAACAATGCAAAGACTAACAGACTGCCTTCTGTGGGGGGTGGGAGGAGGGATGCAAGTATGGAGGAAAATTATAAAAATCAAAATAAATAAAATATTTCTTAAAAAAATTAGCGAGTGCTTATTGGATGATGATTGCCTACTGAAGTTCAAAATTCCTCATGATCCTTTCAGTTCAGACATACCACGATCTACTTTTCCAGCTCTGGAGCATTCTAGACTCCCAAACCGCAGCAATTTCTTCCCAGACTTCAGAGCCCTCTCAGAAGGCTTTTCATCTTGAGAGAACACTAGCCCTAGAGTCAGACCTGCGTTCATAGCCTGAGGTTCTTACTCTAGGCAGCTAGGTGGCATATTGGATAAACTGCTGAATCTGGAATGGGGAAGATGAGAACTAATGGGGCAAATCACTTAACCTCAACTTTCCCTTCTATATAATGAGGGTGCCCCTTCTTCTAGTGTCGTTTTGATAAAATGAGAAATTTGAAAGTCTTAACGTATTATATAATATAAAAGTATTGTTATAATAATTATTATATATTTTAATATATACTATTATTACCTATGTGATCCTAAACAAGTCACAACCTCCCTAAATCTGCTTCTTCTAGTGTAAAATAAGGATGCACTTAGATGACCTCTGAGATCCCTCCTCCCGCATTGGATATAGCTTAGAGCCTAGGCACATGATTTCATTGAGAGAGGGAACTCCCGCGTGAGGGGGTTCCTCTACCATTGCAGGTAGCGAGTCTTACTTTGAAACTCCCAGGCTTGGAGAGTTGCCTAGACTCTTGGGCCCTAGAACGCAGAAATGGGTCTAGATGAGGAATCGATTCCCGATGATTTGGTTTGGCGGCACCTTTCCAACCACTCCAGCGCCAAGTCAAACCTCCCCTGACTCCGCCCAGGGCTTTCCCCGAGAGGCGGGGCTCAAACCGGAAAGCAAGCCAATGGAAAGAGAGAGCCAACCCCTATCGCCCAAACAATACTCGCACTTCCTCTTTCTCCTCCAATCAGTTCCTAGATTCTTCGTCTTCGTTTTCCCGCCCAGTCATTTTACCTCTGCGCCTGCGCTCTGCCCCACCCAGGCTGGCTCTGCGGGACCTTCGGGGATGGGAAGAAGAAGCGTTTCCGCTTCCTGCGTCATGGCCGACTGTTGTCCGGGAGATGTTTCCGCCGCTACCGGCGGGAAGAGAGAACAGTTTGGCAGTCGGTTCTTGAACGATCCGGCCCGTGTTTTCCAGCATAATGCCTGGTAAAAGCCTCTCCCTCACTCAGCCCACTTCTCGCCCTCTTCTCCCCATCGCTCCCGGGGGCAGCGGAGTCCCCGGCCGGGCCCTCGGTGGGCCGGGCCGGCGGTCACTTGCTGCCATCCCGGGAGCCGGAGCCCCGCAGGACGGCGCGGGGAGGGTCGGCCCCGCCGGTCTCTTAAACGCGAATTTGCGTATCTCCCACAGGGATAACGTGGAGTGGTCGGAAGAGCAGGAGGCGGCGGCGGAGAGGAAAGTCCGGGAGAACAGCGCCCAGCGAGTGCCGCCCGAAAAGCAAGGTGCCCCACAGCGCCCCGAGCCCGCACCTCCGGGGCTCCTCTAACGTAAAAGGGTGGGGCGAGGGCCGGCAAGTCTAACCCTGGTTATGTTTGTCTTTAGGCACGTTGAAGGCGGGTTGCTTCCCCATGTTAAGCTGCACCAGAACTTCCTTGAACCACTCTAGCTTGAATTCTCGAAACTGCACCTGTCAGGCATTTAAAAGTCATTTTTTTGCTGTTACTGTCTTCTTCCTCTCCCCCTCCTTAAATTGTAGGGCTAGGGGTGCTGTATTTATTTTTGTAGAATTGTAGATTTAGAGCTGAAAGGGACCTAGAAGGTATTGAAACTGGAACCCCACCCCACTACCAGCATCCCCATTTTTAGGCTATGAGAAATAAAATAAATGATTTACCCATGACGCCAGACTCTATGCCTTATCATTTAGGAGTGTCAAACTCTTTAGAAGGAGGGCCACTAAATCCTGGGCAAGATGCATATTGTCTTAGAAAACCACATATTAACATTTCTGCGTTTTATTTTGTTTTTTTTTTATTTTGTTAAGTATTTCTCAATTATATTTTAATCTGGTTTGGAGCACTTGGGGGGCTTGTATTTCAGGGTTTGATGCATCCATGCTCACTTTTTTAATAAGGTTTTTTGCAAGGCAAATGGGGTTAAGTGACTTGCCCAAGGCCACACAGCTAGGTAATAAATATTAAGTGTCTGAGACCGGATTTGAACCCAGGTACTCCTGACTCCAAGGCCGGTGCTTTATCCACTGTGCCACCTAGCTGCCCCTCAACCCCCTTCTAAAAACATGAATGTCCTCATCCTTATTAAATGGTTATCCAGTATTTCTTTTTTTTTTTTTTTGCAAGACAATGGGGTTAAGTGGCTTGCCTAAAGCCACACAGCTAGGTAATTATTAAGTGTCTGAGGCCAGATTTGAACTCAGGTACTTCTGACTTCAGTGCTACTGCTCTACCCACTGCTCCCATGCTCACTCTTAGGACAGAACTCTAGTATAGGCAAATCTTTTGCATATAAAAAAGTAATTTATATCAGATTGTTATATATATTTAGTTTTTGTGTTTATACTAAAAATATCTTAGTATCTTACTAAGGAACACATTTGCAGTTTTGATTCCAGTTGACTATCAACAAACAGATATAAAGCAAGTGCTGAACCAAGGGATACAAAGGAAGCTGCCTTTTGTGGTTTTTCTTCTTAGCCTTGTTTATAGGTGCAAATTAATGTGGTTTGATTTGACCTACTTAGTTACTTGAGCAATCTACTTTGAAAATGTGTTTCTTGGGGCAGCTAGGTGGCACAGTGGATAGAGCACCAGTCCTAGAGTCAGGACCTGAGTTCAAATGTGGCCTCAGACACTTAATAATTACCTAGCTGTGTGGCCTTGGGCAAGTCACTTAACCCCATTTGCCCTGCAAAAACGTGAAAAACAAAAAAAATATGTCTTTCTTCTCTGTGTCTACCTGGATTATGAAGTGGGTGATCGATCAACATGTATTTATTAAGCCTTCAGGTCAGTTTAAGGGGAGGAGGATAAATTTTAGGTTTTTACTTAATATCAGACAGAAGAGCTATTCAAGTGTAAAATGGCCTTAGAAAGTAGGATTAAGAACATTTTGTTTCCTATCCTTCCAAATCCTCTTCCTCCATAGAATAATAGAGAGAAATCCTCATAACAGATATGCACAGATGACTCTCCAAAAATATTCATCTCATTGTATATTTTATAAAGACCATCATCTTTCTGGTAGGAAGTGGGTTGTAAACCCATTATGGTTTGTGAGTGCATTGATCAAAGTTCTAAAATCTCTCAAAGTTATTGGAAATAATATATTGTGTTAGAGCTGGCCTGGAAAGAAGTTAGCTCTTCAAGCTTTTACCTGGAAGAGTTCTGCCAGGAATGCAGAAAGAATTTCAATTTTAAGATGGAGATAAAGCTAAAGGAAAGAAGAGGAGAATCCGATAAAGTAAATATACAGTGTCCTAGCAAATCTGTTTGAGTCACATATTAGGTAATTGAGCAGAAAATAAAACATTTGGAATATCCTAAAGAAAAAGCACCTTCTCCGCAACTTGTACGTTGGGGACCTATTAATTTGAGTAAGTATTAGAGGGGAAGCTTTTTCTAGACTATCAAATATTTGGAAGATGGATTTTTTTTTGTGACAGGTTTGTGTTCAGAATAGTGTTTTGTAAACCCTAAAGCATTATATACATATGAGTTATAATTGTCTTTTTCTGTTTACAGTTGAATATGAGATCAATGCACATGAATACTGGAATGACTTCTACAAAATTCATGAAAATGGGTTTTTCAAAGATAGACACTGGCTTTTTACTGAATTTCCTGAACTGATTCCTTGCCAGAACCAAAGTAACGTAAAGGACTTACCGTTAAAAGATATTGACCATGAAATAATGGAACACAGAGGCTCTAAAGATGGACTTGGATTGATAGTTTCCAATACTCAACAACACAAAACAACTTCACACAACCTTGATCATAAAGAGCAGAAGAAATACCCCATAGATGAGGCAACTCAGCAACTCGAGCATATGAATATAAACACTAATAACTTTCCTGGTTCCTCAGCCACCTACCGCATACTAGAGGTAACTCCTATGTGTCAATTTGTAAAATTTCAATGATGAAACTTTAATTGTACTTGGCACACTATAAATAACAGCAGTCTGAAAACTGCTGCTATTTGATGATGTCAATGACAAAAATTAAACACTCCCATTGGTTTGGAATCTTTTGAAATAAAAGTGACCTGAACAACAGCAGTTTTAAATTATTAAAACTTTAATAGCATAACTTTAAAATTATTCACACTAAACAAAATTAAAACTGATAACCATCTCTTGGGGAAGGAGGAGGGTATGAAAGGGAAAAGAAAAAATTTACGTAACTTACAGATTTTAAGGGAATAGCAAGTTGTATATAATAGATTTGCAGTTTTGTGTGTGATCGTCTTTTTTAGTTAGAGAAATATTATTTTAGTCCATAAATTAAAAATAAATAAAAAGGGTGGCCAGGAGGCATAGTGGATAGAGCACTGGCCTTGGAGTTAGGAGTACCTGAGTTCAAATCTGACCTCAGACACTTAATAATAATAGTTGTGTGGCCTTGGGCAAGCCACTTAACCCCATTGCCTTGCAAAAAAAAAAAACCTTAAATAAATACAAAATTTTAAGCTGTGATAAGGAAAAAAAAACTGTAATAAGACTTTTGGAATACCCTTTTTTAAAAAACTATTGCTATTTAAGGCAGTGAGGTTAAGTGACTTGCCTAAGGTTACACAACTAGGTAATTATTAAGTTTCTGACAGTCCTGACTCCAGGGCTGGTGCTCTATCCACTGCTACCTAGCTGCCCCTGGGATGCCTTTTAACTGAACACAAAATCTTAGAGCTAAACAAAATTGAAACCAGAGTAGGAAACATTTTTTTTGGTTCCAAAAAAGCCATTTGCTTCTTGAAAATCCTTTAGTATTATGCCCTGTCCATCACCTATCTGCTCCTGCCTCTTTATATCATTTATATAGTTAACTTTTTCATCTGCCTATTAGAATTCTGTGATCCAGACCACCAGATGCCTTTTATCTAAAGTGATTCAACTAAAATATAACTAAATGACACTACATCAAGGTTGTATATTGTGTTATCTTGGTCACGTAAAGACACTGCTATCCTAAAATGTTGAATCCTAAGGAGGGTTTGCAAGCCTTAAAGTAATTTCTGCCCTTGACCATATATAGTTTTAAGAATTCTAAAGGTATTATTAGGGTTTCCCAGGCATGAGTAAAATTTTCTTTAGTCTAAACTCAATAGTGAGTGAATTGAAGAAGTGTCTATATACTATAACTCTAGTACTCAGTACTTCATTGGGCTGAGCAAAAAAAAATACTTGCCAAAACATTTCGCTTCAGTTTATTAGGGATTTTTCTGTGAGATTGTGTTTCTGATTATATGATGAAAATTATTAGAAAAATATTATTTTGACTTTTAGAGCCAATTTTGTGGAAGTCTTTTATATTCCATAAAGTGGATGATAATTTCACTCTATTCTATACCAGTTCTTTTTGCCTAGAGAATCTTTATTTTTGGCTTTTATGTCTGCTTAATAACTAAGGTCAAGTTGTTGCTTACTAATCAATTTTCTGAAATGGTAATTGCATTTGCCTGAAGATAGTGGGTAGTGGTGCTGAGAGAGGAATGGAGAAAAGAAAAAATACAACTTGTTACAAACGCATTATAACTGTAATGGATAAATTAATAGAATAATTGCAAACCTTTATGAATAACAATTCTTCCTTCTGCAGGTTGGCTGTGGTGTGGGAAACACAGTCTTTCCAATTTTACATACTAACAAGTAAGTTTTGTAAAATTTAAATATGATAGCAATGAGATTGAAAGTGAGTTTATTTTCATTGCTGTAATATAGTTTCAGCAAATCCAGAAATTAAATTTGTAATGCCTTAGAGGCAAAGGTTTTTTAACATTTATTATATCATGGGTCCTTTAGGCACTCTAGTGGAGCCAGTGAATTCCTTCTCAGAATTACATTTTTATATATGTAAAATAAGATATGTAGGGTTACAAAAGAAATCAGTTATATTGAAATAATAGTGTTTTTAAAAATACCTCTCTCAGGGCAGCTAGGTGGCTCAGTGGATAGAGCAAGCCACTTAACCCTATTTGCCTTGCAAAAACCTAAAAAAAAAACAAAATACATCTCTCTAAAATACAGAAGCTTTCCAAATCAAGGCTGTCTAAAGGATTTCTCATCCCAGACAGCTGGCCTAAAAATCCTCTATCTTAAGTGGATGTGGTAAAGACTGTTCCCTAATTGGTCCCTTTCCCATTACCCTCACTTATATTTCAGCCCCTAGAAATAATTCTCTCTTCCCTATACTACTAGACATGCCTAAAACATATTCTGCTTAGCTGGATCATCCTGATGTTTTTTGTTTGGTTGGGTGTTTTTTAAACACATTCACTATGTGCTTTTTTTTTAGGTTGGTTTTTTTTGGCAAGGCAATGGGGTTAAGTGGCCTGCCCAAGGCCGCACAGCTAGGTGATTATTAAGTTTCTGAGACTGGATTTGAACCTAGGTACTCCTGACTCCAAGGCCGGTGCTTTATCCACTGCACCACCTAGCCGCCCCGCAACTATGTTCTTTTTAAAAGAGAATGAACTGGACAAAGAAAATTATAGTTAACACCCTCCAATTCATGAGGTCAGCATCAGATTGATAAAAGTGTGTTATTGTCACATTTCTAGGATATAAGTTGAACATCACACTCATTGAAATTTTTGAAGGGGGAAAAAAGATCTAGATATGAGCGAGGAATGCATCACTGCATTATGAATTTCCTAAGGAACACAACCAAATAAAAGAAAGCAAGGAATCAGAATTTAGTTATAATTTGTTTTATTTAAACACATACAGATCCTAGAACATTAAATTTTCTCTGCCTGTTGAGTATGAGGAATAAATTGCCTTTAGCTTAAATGATTAATGTGTTAAAAATTTGAGTAAAATGGATTTTAGTCATTGTTAATTTGAATTGCAATTTTTGAAGTGATAAAAAGATAACGATTGTTTTAGAATGATCAGTAAGTTAAAGATATGTAATACAACAAACACCTTGAAGTTAACCTGCTCCTATGAGACACAAGACTTCAGAGATTATAAATAAGAATTTTATTCAGAATAGAATTTTAATATCACTGACAATAGCTAGTTTATATTTGCTGCCATCACATGTATCAATTCAAAAAACCCAAGAAAGGGGGGGAAAGTCAAAATTATGACCAGTTTATCTACTTTTATGCCATCTTTTCTTTAACTAATAATTGTATATTGGATAGAAATATAAGATCTAGCAACTGATGGCTTTTTAAAAAAATGTAATTATTATTTCTTTTACTTTTTTTAGTGATCCAGGACTCTTTGTTTATTGCTGTGACTTCTCTACCACAGCTGTAGATCTTGTCCGGGTAAGTGAAATGTTTCACATCAGCAACTTTTACCTGCTTTGAGGGAACAGATAAATCTATAAAATACCTAAGATACTTTGCCATATTCTCAGCAAACATTTATTAAACACCTAAGCTGTTCCAGGTACTATGCCAGTCTCTCTGGGCCTCAGTTTCCTCTATCAAAAAGAAGAGGGAGACCAAATACTCTCTAGATAATTTTATCTAAAATTTTATGATTCAGTTTTATTTAACAAAAAAATTTTGTTAGGGGTGCCTATTATGTTCACAACTCTTGAGAAGAGATGCAATAATAAATAAGATTTTGATAACTAAATAACTGCATATTTACCATATAGAAGTTGATTTCTTAGTGAATGTTGTGTTTTCTTTAATATTTTGCAGGCAGGAACATTTAAAAGACTAAGGACAATTCTATCTTTTTTTTTTTAACCTTGAACATTTTCAGGTATATTCTTAGTATCCCTTAGAAGCAGGAATCCTATTTCTTTGACTGAGCTGTCATCTTTTTTTTTCCACATCTCTTTTCCTGTTGCATCAAGTGCAGCATTGGATTAGCTGTTCAGAATAGGAGTTTATTTTGGGAATTACTAATGCCCACTTAATTTAAAGTGCTTTCCTTTACCCTTTTACCCAGTCCATATACCACTAAATTTCCTAAAGAACAAGCAACGTGCTTTTTCTAAATGTTAGAGGGAGGCAGCGTGGTATAGTAGAGAACCAATCTTAGAACTAAAAAGACCTGGATTCAAGTCCTGTCCCCCCAGGTATATTTGCTTTGGGATCCTGCACAAGTCACTTAACTCCTCAGTGTTTTAGGCAACTCTCTTTTTTGTTCCTTTTTTTAAAAAATTATTTATTTATTTTGAATTTTGCAATTTTTTCTCTAATCTCGCTTCCCTCCCCCCCCACAGAAGACAGTCTGTTAGTTTTTACATTGTTTCATGTTATACATTGATCTAAGTTGAATGTGATGAGAAAGAAATATCCTTAAGGAAAAAAGATAAAAGTATAAGAGATAGCAAAATTATGTAATAGGATTACAAGGTTTTTTTTTTAATTAAAGGTAATAGTCTCTGGTCTTTGTTCAAATTCCACAATTCTTTCTGTGGATACAGATGGTATTCTTTGTTGCAAATATCCCAAAATTGTCCCTTTCAACATTGATCATTGTCATAATGGCCAGTCTGAGAGGTGTGAGATGGTACCTCAGAAATTAGGCAACTCTCTTAATACTGTAATTTGTAGAGAAAAATGCTGACCTTCCTAAGTAAACTGAGTCTCCTCTCCAAGGAGTTGTCTTTTCTAACAAAATTGAAGGTCCGTTTCCCTATCTGTGTAATGGACAATCATTCAGCAGGTAATCGTTGCATTTCTTATAAGACATTTCTCAAGATTATTATTAACATTCTATCCTTTTTGTCCCTGTTGAAAATGTTGTTACAGACAAATTCAGAATATGATTCTTCCCGATGTTTTGCCTTTGTTCATGATCTGTGTGATGAGGATAAGAATTACCCAGTGCCCAGGGAGAGTCTTGATATCATTATTCTCATCTTTGTCCTTTCATCAATTGTCCCAGACAAGTAAGTCTTAGATCTTTCTGAAAAAGGGAACTCTTTAGTGGTTCCCAAAGAAAAAACTCTGCTTCATAATTATATCATCTATATAAAGCTAAGTATATTTGGGGACTCTCAATCGAAAATGAATCAAAATGTATCTATAGAGGCAATGAGTATTTCTTAGCAATTGTCATTTCCTACTTCTAGCTTCCCTTGGAATCATTGAACAAACAACAAAATCCCTAAAGTGTGTCTTCTTTAGAATTCAGTCTTTAGGACCTTGTCTTGTGCCATCAAACAGATTAAGCAAGTAAATGAAGCAATTTGTAAACTGTAAAGTGCTATGTAAATAGCATCAATTATTATATACTTTCAGAATTAGTTTAGCATATAATGAATAGAAAGCCAGCCTTGGAGTTAAGAAGACCTGGGATCAAGTACTTCCTCTTACTGGATAAATTCTGTACCCTATCAGAGACACAGACAACTCTCTAAAACCATAAATTGCCAAGTAGTTGCCAGTGGTGTGAGTTTCCATGCTGGGAGTTAAAAAATTATAATTCCAGACACCAAAAACAAATTCAGTTTTTAAACAGTCTTCTTATTCAGTCATTTGTAGACATAGGAAATTGATGACCAGTTTAACTCTGTTTTCTATATGTGGCCTTTACATCCAACCCCTCCACTGGCCCATATACATACTCTATATATCATTCCTTCTTTCTCTTTCACACATACATATCCTCCCCCTTCTAAAGAAGTGTCTTTGGGATGAGTCACCTTGATTAGTTCCTTTGACCAGAAAGATCAAACATCCTAATTAACAGAATCCTCCTAAGTCTCAGCTACCAACAAATTAAATAGGTGGGATGAATGCCAGAGTAGATGCTACAGATTCTGTACATCCCTTCAAGTACCATTCACAGTTCTCCCTATCATTCATACCTACCTTATGATGATACAACTTTTCCTCCTTTCCTTCCCCTCATCACCCTCTCCATCTCCCCATAGTGTCATTCTGCCACTTCAGCCTCATTCTTTGGGGCCTTACTACTTTTCTATGTTCAGAAATATTTTCTTCAGTTGCAAGCATCTATAAGAATATGTTCTATTTTAATTCATTGAAAACAAGATAGAATACTTAGTTATAGAAGTTTTCAGGAGTAAGAAAAGGAACACTGATTGGTTAAATGAGACAACCTTTTTTTTACTTCATAATTTTTCCCTAGGGCAAAACTTGGCCATCAATCAAATTCATCTTCAGCAATTCAGTGGATATTAAGTACCAATATATTGAGAGACAAGGTACTGTACTAGATAGACTTAATAAATACTTTCTGAATTGAATGGTTTTAAAAAAACAATCGCTGCTCAAAAAAAGTCTAGTTCTATTTGGACAAAAGAGTAGGATTGACAGCAATACTGCATTATGAGGAAAATAAAAAAAAAGAGCATTAATAGTCTCAAGGATCAAGGAAGGATTCCTAGAGGAAGTGATAAATGAGCTAGCCCTTGAGGAAAATAAGGATCCTAAAAGGTGAAACTGATAAGAAATTACAGTCACAAGACAACTTGTGAAGGCACAGAACTAGAGTAGAGTGTAGAGTTCAGAGAACATCAGCTAATAGTCTAGAGAACATAAGTTTTGTAAAAGGATTAATATGACAAAGCTAAAAGGGTAGGCAGGAGCCATTGGAAGGACTTCAAATGCCAGACTAAGAGTTGGGTTTTGGGGTTTTGTTTTTTTTTTAGGTTTTTGCAAGGCAAACGGGGTTAAGTGGCTTGCCCAAGGCCACACAACTAGGTAATTATTTAGTGTCTGAGACCGGATTTGAACCCAGGTACTCCTGACTCCAGGGCCAGTGCTTTTATCCACTGTACCACCTAGCCACTCCTAAGAGTTTTCTATTGTAGCCTACTGGCCAATGCAGTCGAGTAATGTGATCAGAAACTTTATATTAGAAGATCATTTTGGTGGCTGTTGCATTAAAAGGGGAGGGGAAAATTTGGGAATAGGGCAATTAGGAAGCTATGACAGTATTCTAAATAAGAGATTGTTCTGACTTGGAGTGGTTGTTTTGAGTGGACAATAGGAGTTGGGTACAAGAAATGGAAGAGTAACAGTGATTTGGTAACTGATTGAATATGAGGGTTGTGGAAATAGAGAAAAATAATTGAAAGTTGCAGATTTAGAAGATTGAGGAAACGGTATTACCATCAAAAGAAATAGGAAATTTTAGAGAAGGGACAAATTTAGGAGGAAATTAATAAATCCTATTTTAGATATATTGATTCTTGGCAAAATATTCAGGTGACACTTCATATGTAAAGTTAAGAGTCATTGATGTAGTGGTAACAAATGAAGGGAGAAAGAATAGAGAAGAGATCAGAGCAAAGAGACAGGAAGTGGAGGATTATTCTACAGGGAATATAAAGGAGCAGTCATGTAGAAAACTAAGAAGAGTGTCCAGACAAGCCAGGAGAGGAAAGACTATCCTAAAGAAAGTGTGGTTAATTGTCTAAGGGACTGGGTAATAATGCTTTAAAACTATTACAAAGAATTGACCAATTGAAGGTTTTTTGGAATTTTATTTTTTCTTTCCACATAATTCAAAAATAAAAAGGGAAAGAAAAATATGGGACACTAGCTAGCAGACATGGTAGGCTCTAGTGAAGTTTTTTGGTTTGTTCTTTTTTAAGAGTGGAGACTGGGGATAGGGGCAGCTAGGTGGTGCAGTGGATAGAGCACTGGCCCTGGAGTCAGGAGTACCTGGGTTCAAATCCAGTCTCAGACACTTAATAATGACCTGGCTGTGTGGCCTTGGGCAAGCTACTTTACCCCATTTGCCATGCAAAAAACCTAAAAAAAATAAAATAAAAAAGAATGGAGACTTGGGGGGTGGTGTCTAGGTGGCACAGTGGATAGAGAACTGGCCCTGGAGTCAGGAGTACCTGAGTTCAAATCAGGCCTCAGACACTTAATAATTACCTAGCTGTGTGGCCTTGGGCAGGCCACTTAACCCCATTGCCTTGCAAAAAAAAAACACCCTAAAAATAAAAAGAATGGAGACTTAGGCATGTTTATAGGCATCAGGGAGAGCCAATATATAGAAAAAGATTTAAGTGAGAGGAACAATCTGATAGTAAAGGTGAACATGATCAGGTCAAGGGAACATGGAGAGGAGATATCCTTAGCAGAAGGATTATCTCATTAAAGACTTAAGAGGGAACAACATGGGGTGGCTAGGTGGCGCAGTGGATAAAGCACCAGCCCTGGAGTCAGGAGTACCTGGATTCAAATCCAGTCTCAGACACTTAATAATGACCTAGATGTGTGGCTTTGGGCAAGCCACTTAACCCCATTTGGCTTGCAAAAAAAAAAAAAAGAGGGAAAGACATTAAAGGAAATGTGAAATAAGAAAGCAAAACAAGGAACTCTCAGTGAATAGACTCAGTTTCTTCTGGTGAAATTACATGATGTGAGATCCTCATCAGAGGCTACAGTAGGAGTTAGCATGCTACTTTTAAAAAGTGTCATGTTTACTTTAAGTGTAATCCAGCCCAGATAATATTACTCATTCCTTCACCCAGTCCTCTTATGGCATGTATTTAAAGGCCTTTCATTGTCTTTCCTAAACTGTAGAACAATACTGCAGGTATAGTATGATCATGATGGTGTATGATAGGACTCATTCTTAAATATTCAGTTAATTTCCATTGATTGCATCAAATATTGGCTGCTTCCCAAAGCAAAATGCTAATCTCATTTACAAGCCTCCAAATTTTACTGTTGAGTGAACTCCTTTGGAAAGGAATTCTTGTAAATAGTTCATCCCATCCATGCTTTGTGGATTCTTGTAAATTTTAATCAGGAAGGGTGGCATTTTTAACCTCTGCTTCTTATCTCATTCTATTTCATGGAACTCCACCTTAGTTTGGACCTGTGACTCTCACCATTGACTGCAGCAGCCAATATTTGAGTATTTGTGCTACCTTGATTTAACCTTTTCAGATAATGGAAGTTTTAACAGTGTATGAAAAGAAATTCCCACAACTAATAGATGTCTTTTATATAATCATCACTGCCTTTAGGTTCTCTACAATTGAACTACAGGGTTTATTTGATTATTTATTAATTTTCCAATTATATGTTAAAATAGTTTTTAGCATTCTTTTTTAAAATTTTGTTTATTTGCTTTTCCAACTATATGCAATGGTAGTTTTTAACCAATCTTTTTTTTTTTTTTGCAAGGTTTTGAGTTTACATTTTTTTCTCCCTTCCCACCTCCTTCCCCCCCAACAAAAAGCAATTATAGGCTTTATATTTATAACCGTATTAAACAATAGATCCATATTGATCATGTTGTGAGAGAAAAATCAAATCCAAATTGAAGAAAAGGAAGCATAAGAGAAAAATTGATATAATTCATAGACAACTTTAAAAATGGAAGATAATGATCTTAGACTTTCATTTAAACCCACAGTTCCTTCTCTGGATATGGATGATATTTTCCATCATAAGTTTTTTAAAATTGCCTTCGATTATTATATCGCTGAAATGAACAAGTTCATCATAGTTGATAATCACCCCCTATTGTTGTTAGTGTATATAATGTTCTTCTGGTTCTGCTCATTTCATGCCACATCAATTCATGCAAGTCATTCCAGGCTTCTCTGAAATCCCATCTCTCATGATTTCTTATAGAACAATAGTGTTCCATCACATACATATTCCACAGTTTGTTCAGTCATTCCCCAATTGAAGGGCATCCTCTCAATTTCCAATTCTTTGCTCTGCAAAAAAGAGCTGCTATGAGTATTTTTTGTACATGTGGGATTTTTATCTCTTCAGGATATAGACCCAGTAGTGGTATTACCAGTTTAGCATTCATTTTTTTTAAGTTTTTTTCTACCTCCCCCTGATGCAGGTTACACTATGTTACAAATATTTCCATATTAGTCATGCTGAGAAAGAAGAATCAACAAAAGGCAAAAACCTTGAGAAAGAAAAAAAGCAAATTAAAAAGATGAAAATAGTATGATTTGATCTGCGTTCAGTCTCAGTAGTTCTTTCTCTGGATGTGGATGGCATTTTCCATCACACAGAATTGTCTTTAATCATTATATTGCTGAGAACTAAAGCTATCATAATTGATCTTAACACAGTGTTGCTATTACTGTTTACAATGTTCTCCTGGTTCTGCTCACTTTATTCAGCATCATGAATTTTAGTTATTTTAAATTAATTTGATCTCTTATCAAAGTATTAAATATGAACTGAAGCTTTAAATGGTTAGATAGCATTTAGATTTTTCTCATTTTTAATTCCTTTGGAAAACTATAGTAGAACTATATTATGGCAAACTTAACTCCATCATTTCTTCATTTACTGGAACAACTCATATTCTCTAGAACATCAATATAAACCTAATCCTAGGGAAGGATGCAGTTACCTCTAACTTCTTTTTATGCTTCCTGCCTTTTTATACTTTATGCCAACCAGGTGTATATTTGAGAAACATTATCTTTAAAGTGTTGAATGAAGAGAATGTGCTGTCATTAGGGAGAATTTTAGTTTTCTTTATTGCTTTTTTCCTCTTCCTTACATTCCCCTCACCTGCCCAGGATGCAGAATGCCATCAGTCGGCTGAGCTGTCTTCTGAAACCTGGAGGGATGATTCTTTTGCGAGATTATGGCCGTTATGATATGGCTCAACTCCGATTTAAAACAGGTATTACTGGACACTAATTTTTGAATTACATCTATTGCTCTGTTTTAGAGCTATCTTATCCTTTGTAGGGGAATACATAGCAGGAATTTCAGAATACCTTGTGTTGCTAAAAAAAAAAAAGAATGTGTTCTCTCCCTAGGAAAAATATCTTCTTATACAGTTATTAGTAATCAAGTATCTTCATATGAAAGAGACACATTAGTCACATGACCTTTACAACATATTAATCTCTTCTCCAGGTCGATGTTTGTCTGAAAATTTTTATGTGAGAGGTGATGGTACCAGAGTTTACTTCTTCACACAAGGTATGATATGGCTTAAACAGGAGCACAACTTGAGTATTAAATTGTTTAATGCTCCCAGGACCCCAGGCAGAATGTACAAATAAATGTACTGATAGAGCATTTCTGATGGAATAACATTCTAGAGCTGAAGTGAAGCATTTTATGGCACAGGTGTCAGCTTAAGCAGCTATTGGTGCTACTTCCACCACCATCATCATCATCATCTTATTCTTTTTCTTCTCTTCCTTGAACTCCTCTTTTCTTGTTTTCTACTCTTTTCTCTTTCCTCCTCAGCCCCTTTCTCCTATTCATTCACTTCTTCCCTTTTCCTCTAAATATCCCCTTCTCCACTTGAGTATGCTGAAGCTGCTGACTTCTCTTAATTTTAAGAGTTCTATGTATTCCCATTATTTTGATAACATGCTTCCCTGTGTCCATAGATGTTCTTTAAGTTATTAGCTGAGCATTAGTGAATTTCCTAATTTTCAAGGCTGTGAATTGTTTAGGTTTTAGGTTCATGCTCCTGAGAACTTTCAGATATCCTTAACAAGCAGTTAATGATGTAGTTGCACTAGTGAAATAGAACCTGGGTATTTAAACCCACCGCCATTCTGAGAAATTTTGTTTCTGCTTCAGCCTTCCATCTCAATGAGTTCCCTTCACCCAAATGTTTGGTCAGTCCTCTAGATGATCAAAATGGAGGGATATGCAAAACAGCAGCTAGCTCCCTCCTTTGCCAGCCTCCCCCTTCTACAAAGTTTGACAGCTCCTTGGTTTCCCTCTCTGAAGTAACTCCAAACTACAAAACAGTTAAAGGGATAAAGGATGTGCACAGACAGCTTGTCAGAGTACATGCTACAATCAGAAGCTCTGCCTTCCATGTACTTTAGCAAAAAATTTTCCCTTTTCCATCTGCATTGACCTATGTAAGTTTCCCTGTCTATAAAACAAGATCTCCAAAGTCCCTTCCTGCTATTAAAAATGTGACTCTTCACAGAGACTTCATCCTTGTACTTTGACCTGCCAGACTCCAATGGCCTCATAAATCATTCTCTGTCTTTTATAGGAATAGACGCACATGTTGAGTGAAAGCATTCAAAGCATAGAACTTCCACAGGAAATAGCCTTAAACTGAGAATTCACTTTGTGTACCACTGTTCTCTTCTGTCACAACCAACCAAGGAATTTGACAGCGAATTTTCTTAAAAATTTGAATCTTGGGATCTAAACCTAACCTCACATTCTTATTCCATGTACCAAGACCTCCATAGTATATCACTAGTCCATTATGATCATCTTTTAGCCTTTTTGGATGTAAAACTTACTTTTTGCTGCAGTATGGAGTATTGGGCAGTTAAAGCAATACTCTGATTTGTAAGTTATAGTCTGAAACTCTATTCAGCATCACATCTTCTAAATCATTTGTTCATGTGCCATCTTTTATAAAAAGTCTTTCCTGGGGGTGGCTAGGTGGCGCAGTGGATAAAGCACCAGCCCTGGAGTCAGGAGTACCTGAGTTCAAATCTGGTCTCAGACACTTAATAATTACCTAGCTGTGTGACCCTGGGCAAGCCACTTAACCCCATTTGCCTTGCAAAAACCTAATAAAAAAAAAAGTCTTTCCTGAGCCAACCCAGTTGCTAATGTTTTCTGCCTTCTCAGATGACTTTGTATTTACTTAACTCAAGTAGAATGTAAGCTCCTTCTGGACAGCAACTGCTTGTCATATCTGTACTTGTATCTGCATCACATAGCAGAATGCACATAGCAGACACTTAATAAATGTTTGCTAAATCAAAATGCAATAAGCACGTCCACTTTGTTTTTCTGGTTCCAACATGCTTGATATGCATCTCCCTAGCTATCCCTTTTGGTCCCAGTCTTTTGGCTAAGATAGGCTTCTGGCCCAGATATAACTCATTTCAAAACAGAATTGTTCTTTTGGAGACAACTAATCGTTGTCTCCTATATTCTACAACCCCCGAGTTCTGAATTTCTTACTTGGTAGAACTTAACTAATAATCCCTCTTCAGTGCCTACTTGTAGACTTTTAAAAATTCATTCTCCTTATCTATCTTTTCCTTCTCTTTGATTGTCAGTCTCTTTCCCATTGATTGCCTTGTTTCCTCTGTCTAGTAAAGGGCAGTTGTAATTACTATAATCTCAACAAAAGCATTTATACAAATTTTACACATTTATAGCATTTTACACATAGTTTTACTCATATACACATTTACAGAATTCTTATATGAGCCAAATAAGTGTATCTTGTCTCCAAAATAGATCTGTGAATTAAAGAGTGGATAGATCTGAACATGTCATTTCCCTACTCCAGGATCTCCCTATTGCCATTATCAAGCAAATTCTGCAATAGTACATGTATTTAATTTGCAAATAAACACATAATGAGGATGCACAAATCCAGACTTTTGGAAAACACTGATTTAACATGTTCATAGAAAGTGCAGGCATTTTATCACAGGAGAATCATAAGAGTTTAGGTTAAAATGAAGTATAATGGACTGAATGTTTTTCTGCCAGACAAACAATTTTGCCAATGTTATCTTTCCTAACTCAGATGAACTAGATACTCTGTTCACTACTGCTGGATTGGAAAAAATTCAGAACATGGTGGATCACCGTCTCCAAGTAAACCGAGGGAAACAGCTGACAATGTATCGAGTTTGGATCCAGTGCAAATACCGCAAACCCTTTTCCCCAAACACAAGCTGAGAGGAAACAACTCTGTTATCTTCTTAGATATTGGAATGCCTGCTGCACTAACAAGTGTTTTGGTTTTTTGCCTTTTTTATAAGAATAAAGGATTTATATGATGGCAGTGTTTTGTGTCAACTTTTTTTTTAAGGTTTTTGCAAGGTGATGGGGGTTAAGTGGCTTGCCCAAGGCCACACGGCTAGGTAATCAGAAAGTGTTTGAGGCCAGATTTGAACTCAGTTACTCCTGTCTCCAGGGCCAGTGCTACTGTGCCACCTAGCTGCCCCTGTGTCAACTTCTCATAGAATATTTTTAGGATTTATAGGTCAGAAAGCTTTCAATTTGAAAAATTAATTTTTTATCTACAATTCTTATTTGAGCACTTATTTTGACTTTATATATTTGCAAAGTATTTTAAGTCTGATTTATTCTTTTCCTGCTTTCTTGGTCTGATGTCTTAATGGAAGCCTTGCTGTTTCTGTAACATGTGAAGCACACTGTGAGAATCTTGAGATATGTAAACTTCAAGGAGTTTATTTATAAGAAAGTTACAATTTAACCTTAGGCACCATATTTATTGTACTATGTTCTAGGGTTAAGATTAGATAGGCCAAATTTTCTGTCATTAGTTTTTGTTTGTTTTTAATGAAAATGAACAAATAAATTCATCAGCACAGATCATCTTTTATACATCTTCTTGGTCACTGATAACTTAGTTTAGGAGATAAGAAAAGTCATTCTTAACTTCAGATTCCTTGCCTGAAGAAGTTCTTATTCTTTAATCACTTTAAATTTATGTTACATTTATGAAAGTTGAACCTTGATGCAAAGGAAGACCTTTGTACTCGTAATTGATGTTGACTAGATTTTAAATCCTTATTTAGCCATAGTTAAGTAATTTAACCCTTCTGAGTCTATTATATCACCTGCAAAGTAATTGGGACAGTGCAAGTTGAGATCCAGATCTAAATTTCCTCTGGGCCTCTGTATTGTTAGAGCATGAATCCACTTGGGATACTTAGGATAATTTTGAGATAGCGCATATTTTCAAGCCCCACTGACAAGATTCTCCATCTAGAATTTTCATTCTTCAATATTCTAGTTTTTCCTTAAAGGATCCCGTGTTGCAGAAGTTCTTTACCTGGAGCCTACAAATTTCATTTTTTAAAAATGTTTTGTGAACTATTTCAATATCATTGGTTTCCTTTCTAATCCTATTAC
The DNA here is from genome assembly GCF_037893015.1 of Macrotis lagotis. Lineage (NCBI taxonomy): Eukaryota > Metazoa > Chordata > Mammalia > Peramelemorphia > Peramelidae > Macrotis > Macrotis lagotis. The sequence goes on from NC_133659.1 coordinate 199,939,127, forward strand.
TTTTTATTCACTAAAACATTCTGAGAATTTCATTAGTTTCATGATTGCCATGGCACAAAAAAAGATTAAGAATCCCTTGTCATAAAAAAATTTCCTCATTCATGTTAAAATTGAATAGTCTTTTCTGATGTACCCTTTGCAAGTAAGATCAGATACTTTTGACCTAACATTTGTTTGAATGCTTAAAAATGAATATCTGATCATCAAGATCATCCAACTAATTTGTCTCATGCAGCTACTCTGAGCAATGTGAACTTTGCATTCTTGATACTTTTGCAACCCTAATATGCTGGTGCTTAGATTTCACATATGATACCTTATAAATTGTGCTTTTTTTCTTTTAAAACAAACTTTGCCAATTTTTATGACATGGTAAGCTCTTTGGTCTATAGTAGCAGGTTTTCCCACTACCTAGCTATCCCAAGTAATTGATCTTCCACTTGCTTACTCCTAATATGAAAACCTTTACAATTCTTTGAGGACCTTTAAAGTTAACTTATCTTAGTGAGTGGTTTATTTGGATTCTCCTACTAAAGTATTGTTAAAGATCCTTTGGTATAATTTCAGGTATTCTTGAATAGAGACCTAGAGGAAATTTATGTCTATTTTTGGTGTGTTGTGCCTAACTCACAGGGTAAAGTAAATGATATATACAATGTCCCCTACAAACCTCACTGTTAGTGGTCAAGCATTTACTAATGCATTACTGTTTGACAGGCCTTGTGCAAATCTCTGAGGATACAAAGAAAGGCAAAAAAATAGTTCCTTGATCAAGGATCACATTCTACTAGGGGAGACAATATATAGATAGATAGATAGATAGATAGATAGATAGATAGATAGATAGATAGATAGATAGATAGAGATATATATACATATATATATATTACACAATATCTGTCACAGTAGGTAAAAGATAACTTTAGTTTTAGTAGATTGGGGTGTAGGGGCACAGGGAAAAAGAGAGGCAGCTAAGTATAGCAGAAGATAGAGCATTGGCCTTGGATTTAGGAGGAGGTGAGTTCAAATCTAGCCTTATGACAGGACGCTAGTTGTGTGACCTTGGACAAGTCACTTAACCCTGATTGCCTTGCCTCCAGGGCTATCTCCAATCATGGGACCCAGATAGCTCTGGAGGAGAAAGTGAAGCCAGTGACTTAGTACATCACCCCCCAAAATTAAATTCATGTGTTTATCATGACAATACTTCTTTGATGTCAAGGTCTTTTTTGAGAACAAAAGACTAAAAGAAGAAGAAAAGTCTCCTACATGAAGTGACATTTGTGCTGAGTCTTGAAGAAGCAAAGATAAGTAGGGAAAATATTCAAGACATGGAGGACAACCAGTGCAAAGGCAAGAGTCATCACATTGACAAGACAAGTAAACCAGTATGTCTGAGTCATCATGTTCAGGGGAGTAAAATAAGACTAGAGATAGGAAGGGAGTCAGTCTGTGAAGAGTTTTAAATGCTCAACAAATTTTTTTTTTATAGGATAGGGAGGCAAGATGTAGTTTATGTTATTGCAGGCAAGGAATTTATAGTGTGGAAGAATTTTGAGATTTAAGATTAAAATTTAAAGATTAGATTGAGGGTCAGCTTAGGTGGGTAGTGGATAGAGAACTGGCCCTGGAGTCAAGAATTCCTGAGTTCAAATTTGATCTCAGACACTTAATAATTACCTAACTGTATGACCTTGAGCAAGTCACTTAATGCCATTGCCTCGGAAAAAAAAAAGATTGAGTGAAGATGATGGGCCAAGCTGGAGAAGATATCAAAGTAGTTATCCCATCAAAGATGAGTAAGAGATACTGGGAAACATGTTATAGAGGTTTGAAAAAGTAGAGAAGAAAAGAGAACCCTATGGCTTCAATTTTAGAGAGTAAGGCCAGACTCGGGTATGAGAGACTGAAGGGATGTATAGAATCTGTAGAATCTACTCTGGCATTCATCCCACCTATTTAATTTGTTGGTAGCTGAGATTTAGAGGAGTATTCTACTAATCAGGATGTTTGATCTTTCTGGTCAAAGGAACTAATCAAGGTGACTTATCCCAAAGACACTTCTTTAAAAGGGGAAGGATATGTATGTGTGAAAGAGAAAGAAGGAATAAGAAATCTGTAATGGACCCAATCGTTATGGTTTTAAGACTTCGAACTTTCACTCTTCCGTATGTGAGTAGCAATGAATGAAGCAGAAAGTGGGACCCAAGAATAGACTTTGGCAAGTCAAGATGGATCATAAGATAAGAAAAAAAGATTCGAGATTAAAATATGTAGATTTAGATTAATTCACCAAAGGGTCAAGACAAAGATGGGAGAAGAGGTAGTTTAGAGGTGATTACCTGGGAAACAACTGAGGAGTAGATTTAGGTATCTTGAACTAGAACCAAGCACAGATGAGTGTAAGGTACAGAGAAAGAGGGAATAATAAAAGATATTTTGAAGGATGAAGTCTAATATGGAAGTAAGAGTTGGGGTTGAAAGGGAAACTGGGCCAGTCACATGATCATTCTTTTGTTAGTGGTACATTTCTAATGTAGGTAAATATTTTTATGCCAGGTACAATATCAACTGAATTTTGCACTCATACTGCCTTAACCAAGACATTATTTGGGGGATTAAAATAGAAGGTGTAACCTTTTTTTCAGTTTGTACCTTTCAAAATTAGACCTGCAAACTTGTTACTGTGAGCCCTCAGTAAAGCAGATAAATCCCCATTATCATCAAAAACTTAACTGAGGCAGAACTTGTTGAGAAATAAGGATATAGGGGCGGCTAGGTAGCGCAGTGCATAAAGCACCGGCCCTGGAGTCAAGAGTATCTGGGTTCAAATCCGACCTCAGACACTTAATAATTACCTAGCTGTGTGGCCTTGGGCAAGCCACTTAACCCCATTGCCTTGCAAAAAAAAAAAAAAACAACCTAAAAAAAAGAACTTGAGAAATAAGGATTTATTGTGGGACTTGAGACTATAGCTATTAATGCCTGTATGTGCTTGACAAAAATTCAATATGAATGGAAAATAGAATCACATTAGAACTGGAAGTTTTTTCCTGTATCAAAAAAACTTGGCCTACATGAGATTCTATACTGCAGAAAAGCATGTTTTTCTCAGTTGAAAATGAGAAAAGAGCTATGATTGGTGTAGACATTTCTCATTTTTTTCTGTTGGAATGGAGATAGAGATGCCATGTTCCTTGTGGCATCTGATTAGCCTGATGAAATTAGTAACACATCTAAATATATTTTAGGTAATTTGAGCTATTTTGTTAGATCTGGTTGTACAAATTAGGGTCTTCCTGCATTCTTACACTAAGAGTCATACATTTAGACCTGGGAGGAACCCTAGATGTCATGTAATTCAATCTAAGCTTTTTAGGTTTTTGCAAGGCAATAGGGTTAAGTGGCTAGCCCAAGGCCACACAGCTAGGTAATTATTAAGTGTCTGAGACCGGATTTGAACCCAGGTACTCCTGACTCCAGGGCCAGTGCTTTATCCACTGCACCACCTAGCCGCCCCGAATCTAACCTTTTTACAGACATTTTTACTAAAGTAAATTTTACTAAATGGAATGGGTAGCTAGATGGTCCAAGGGAGAGAACGTTGTGCCTGATTTAGGAAGATTCATCTTCTTGAGTTCAAATCCAGCCTCAGATACTTATCAGCTGTGTGATCTTGAGCAAGTCATTTAACCCTGTTTGTTTCACTTTCCTCATTGTAAAATGAACTGGAGAAGGACATGACAAACCATCCCAGCATCTTTGCCAAGAAAATCCTAAATGAGGTCAAATTGAATGTAAATGAAAAATGACATCAAAAGAAATGAAGTAGTATGCCCAGTTTCAGAAAGATGACCAATCCTAGATTTGAATTCAGGTCCTCTAGTTGAGGGAGTTGTTTTCACTATTAAAGACTGAGGATTGTTGAAAATGAAAGAATTCACCCCTGACCCTGGAATTGAAATAGCTCGGGATTTATTTCACAAGCCTGCAAAGTTTACAGATTAAAACCTTTTTTACTGAAGAGACAGCAACCTGCTGATGTGGAAAGGGTGAATAACAAAGGACTAGATGAGGGAAAGAGAGAAAGAAAAGTGGTTAGGAGACATGGCTGGGCTGAGACTGGAGTGGGGCCTGGCATGGAGCAGAGGGCTCAAGCTTTAGGACAGGTCAAGCAACAAAGTTTCAGGTGAGACTGCCTGAGAGTAAGGAAGGAAGGAATAGTGGCCATAGTTCTCCAGTTACCTAGGCTGAATGCTTCTACCTTAGTGAGAGTGGCCATCCTGGTAGCAGGAAAGAAGGAAGAAGAGAATTTTTATTTAAATGCATTTCCACAGTGGGTTGGTCAAGGGCAGGGTTTTGGAGTGATTTAGCACCTGGCTCCAAGTTCTGTCTTAATACAGAGGCCATGGGGGTGAGACTCTCCAAGGAGTGTCCAAGAAGATACTTGTACATGGGTGAAAGTATGGATGCACTAGTCTTTCTTGTTCCAAAGGACTATATGTTCAACAAGTCATTTCCTGTGGTTTAAGATGATTGTCCTGCCTAGGTAATCCAGCATCTAGCTGCATCCACCAGTGAGAGCATGGCCAAGGCCAAAATGAAAGTCAAGAGGAAATGTTTTAACAATGCAAAAAAAAAAAATTTGTTTCCATTTATAATATTTCCTATGCCCATAATTCCCTGCATCATTCTGGCTAAATCCAACATATTTCCTTTTGGTTTTTTCCTTTTTCTTTTAATTTTTATCAATATATTTTTATATATTTCTCTTTACATCCCTTTCCTCTCCAACAAAGAAAAAACTGCTCAGCAAAATCAAACACATCAACCAAGTTCAATAGTTTTCTGCTCCCATAGTCTCCCACATTTGCAAATCTCTTTGGTCATAGTAATTTGACAGCATTCAGTTTCACATATATTCTTCCAGTCTTCAAACTATTCCATGTTTGGTTATACATTTGACCTTTATAATTTTAATAGCATTTGACTCTGGATACCTAGGATTCAAGACATTGATCGAATTATCATCCCAGGCATTGCCATTATAGTTTAGAAACTGACATCTTGGTATAGGAGTTTTTGGTTCCAACAAATTTGTTATATTTTCTGTCTTCATAATGAATTAAAAGCAGATTCAAGAAAATTTTAGGCCAAGTTGTGGGCATAAATACCTAATGTTTTATTTAAATGAAAAGCAATTTGGCCCAAGTACATTCTAAGGATAATACACTCAACTTCCATCTTATAAACCCTTTATACACTATCAAATATCATCATTTCTTCAGTTCCTTACTACAGGATAAAGAAGCAGCACTCTGTGAATGCTAATTCCATCTCCAAAACAGTTTTTATACTTGACATGTGGGAGCCATTTAACTTCTGAAAGTCACATGCACAATATCCTGAGCAGTGTCTGACTGAGATCATTTCAATTATCAGTATTGAGGAGGAGGTCAATTAGAATAAGATTACTTGGCAGGTGGAAAAGAAGTAAAACCTGTGTCATTGAAGCCTGCTGATACTGAGATGTTAAATGTAAAAGAATGTTAGCAAGAGGATCCGTGATGCCCTCTGACTCATGATGCATTTAAGAGACTTCCTTGAGAGCCTCTGCCTGCACCAAAGCTGTCAGAGCTAATGCATCTATTTGCATAAATATTCTCCATTTCTCTACAATTAAACACATCCACTTCCAAGCTCTTACCATGAGGTTATATCTTTGTAAATGTCACTGGAAAAAGGAAAAAATCATCTTGCTTCCATGTAATTCCTTTGCTTGACTGAAGGTAATTTTACTCAAATGTGCTTTTTTATCTGGCTAAAAGGACTAACTTGGGACAAACAGTCTCTGTCACGTATATTCTCACAAAAGCCTTTTCTTTCTCTTGTGGCTGCAGCTGCCATTTCCAGATTCTCTTTGCACCAATGCATTGCAGTCTTTTCCTTGATTAATTTGGTATCACTTTAAGATTTGCAAAACAGGATAGAAATATTCTCATTTGATTCCGTACAGGATGCCTTTCTAAAGTAGGTGCCAATTTCTTTGGATTTGCTATTAAAATACAAATTCCCAAGGAGGAGTTTATAACTTTGACTTTTAGTATCTTAACCAGAATTAGAAGAAATGGGACTCCACTGTAGATACCCTAAGGCAATAGTAACTACCAAATCTTTGCCCCCACAGCCCCTGAAGCTATTAAAAATATTCACTTCAACCTTTGATTTGCATACCACAGGCTACTAACTCCCATGTATTTTATAGTGTTTCATGCTTTATATAGATTTAGATTATGTAGGCTTATATGTACTTAGAAGTACAAGGCAGATGGTGATAATTTAAGGCTTTGCATGATTGGTCTACCTGTCCAACTTTATTTCCTATTAGATGTAAACAAATCAAGTTAACAATTGTTTTCTAAAAACCTCTCTACCAGACTTTTGTGACAAACTTTGAGGGTACAAATAAAGGCAAAAATAGTCCCAGTCATTAAGGAACTCACAATCTATTTGTGAAGACAAGTTGGAAACAACTAAATACAAAGGATATATGCAGGATAAAACTGGAGATAATCTCAGAAGAGAGACACTAGATTAAGGAGGACTTGGAAAGACTTCTCACAGGTGAGATTTCAACTGGAATTTCTGGGAAACCAGGAAAGTAGGGTGAAGGATGAAGAGTCTGATCTCAGAGTCTGGAGGTTTTTGTTGACTGAGAAGTCTGGTAATTATGCCCCTCCCCCACCCCTTTCTTTCATAGCAAGATATTTTTATTACTTTTATCTCATTTTCCTTTTAACATGGGCATTATTTAATCATGTACTAAAAAAAGAGTCATATGCAGCCGTGTCAGAGCTGTTGCCTTGTATTCACTTTGTCATGTATCTGGCCACTTGGACCTAGTTGGTTCCAGAGGAGAAAGTGAGGTTGGTGTCTTTGCTCAGTCTCCCCCTCACTTCAATCCAATTCACTTGCATGTCTTGGCATCACATCCCTGGTCATCTTCAAGAATAAAGGACAAGAGGGGCAGCTAAATAGTGTAGTGGATGGAGCACCAGCCCTAGAGTCAGGAGGACCTGAGTTCAAATCCAGCCTCATACATCTGATACTAGCTGTGTGACCTTGGGCAGGTCATTTACCCTCATGGCCCCACAAAACAAACACTCAAACAAAAAAGATGAATAATGAACAACCCACTGCTGGGTCAGTTGGGCAACACAGTTTTTCACCTTTCCTCTTCTTCCCTCCTCTTCTCTCCTGTTTGTCCACATTGGGTTTAGCAACCTTAACATGCCTGTGCTCCCAAAGGAATGTAATTTTTTTTTACTTAAGTTAAAGAGACCATTCTTTCTTACCTAGTCAAACTGAGACCACTTATTAGCTTTAAAAGGTCACAATCTCCCACTTCATCGAGGGCCATCTCCAGTCATACTGATTTTTATCTGGCTACTGGAGGAGAAAATGAGACTAGTGACTCTGAACAGTCCTCTCTCACTTAAATCCAATTAATTTGCATGTCATGGAATCACCTCCCCCCCAGATGTCATGGTTCTATTTAAGAATGAAAGACAAAACAACAAGAACAATAACAATGACAGGTAGCCAAACTGATATTTGGGAACCAGGTAGATAGAGCTGTGAATCTAGAAAACCTGAAATTCAAATCCAGGCTCAGAAACTTATTAGCTATATGACTCTGGACAAGTCATTAATGTCTGCCAAATCTGTTTCCTTTTTAGTAAAAGGAGGGAATCTCCCAGGGTTACTGTGAGGATAAAAATAAGATAATTTTTTTTAAGGTTTTGCAAGCCTCAAAGTTCTGTATAGGGCAGCTAGGTGGTGGACCTGCCTCAGACACTTAATAATTACTTAGCTGTGTGACCTTAGGCAACTCACTTAACCTAGTTGCCTTAAATAAAAAGATTTGTTAAAAAAATTCAATATAAATGTTAGCTGTTATTACTATTATATATGTATACCTAGGCATTCATTAAGGAAGTTTCCAGTCACTAAATTGCCCTCTGGGCTGTAGGGGAACATAAGATCTTGGGGGAATTAGAAATAATCACCCAAATTATTGGGTCATTACAACTCCCACTTAAACATATCTACTTTTCAATGAAAACAAAACTCAAACTAACAAAACTAACAGTAAATTTACTCCAACTATTGAGATTGGGAAGATGGAAAGAGAAATGTCAACTGCCAAGGGCACCATAGGGATGGCTGTTTTGCTACCCCTTTTCTTCTAATGACTTCAAGTAGATCCAAGTACCTTTTTCCTGTTCTTTGCTCCACTTCAGCAATGGACAGTTGGAATCCTTTGTCAGAGGGAACATATTGTTGCACTCTGGTACCCACTTCAACTCTCAGAAGAGTAGGTCTGGAATTCATGACATAGACAAAGGGGCCTATGGGGATCCTTGACAATCTGATTTGGTGGTCCTGGGCCTACCAGCTTCTTCACATCCCAGGGTAAATTAACTTTCCAAGGCCTGATTTGGGGGCCAGATACAATGGGTCCTCCTTGAGCCTAGCATTGAAAGAGAGTGATAGACATACCTGCCTTTTCCCTTCCCAGTCATCTAGCCTGTCTCATCCCTGAACAAGGAAAATTTTACCTGCCAGATCTATAGATAAGAGAAGAAATTATGACCAAACAAGAGATCAAGAGGATTATAGGATGTAAAATGAATAATTTTGGCCACATAAAATTAAAGAGGTTTTGCACAATAAAAAAAACAAGCCAAAATTAGAAAGAAAGCAGGAAAGGGGGAGGAGTGAGGGATGACAGGGTAAGGAATTTTACACCAAGTTTCTCTGATAAAGGCCTCATTTCCCAAGTATATAGTGACAATCTCCAAGAATTGGCTTTACAGATAAAAATCAAATCAACCGAGTGTGTGTTATTCCTTCTTTAAGCCCAAATAGAGTAAGGTTCACCTGCTGCCCCCCATTTCCTCCATCTTCCCTTTCACTATAAAATCTCTAAATCACTATTAATTAGAGAAATGCAAATGCAACAATAAATAAAATGCAATTTTAAATAAAATTCAAATCAAAATACTACTTCCCACATATGATATTGGCTAATAAAACAGGAAAGGAAAATGACAAATGTTGGAGGAAGAGTATGGAAAAAGAGGGATACTACAATGCATGATTAATGGAGTTGTGAACTAATTCAACCATTCTAGAGAGTTATAAAACTGTATAATTTATGCCCAAAGGGCAACAAAAATGTGCATACCCTTTGATCCAGCAATACCACTACTGGGTCTATACCCTGAAGAGATTATAAAAACAGGTAAAAACATCACTTGTACAAAAATATTCATAGCAGTCCTGTTTGTGGTGGCAAAGAATTGAAAATTAAGTGAATTTCCATCAATTGGGAAATGCCTTAACAAACTGTGGTATATGGGGTGACTAGGTGGCCTAGTGGATAGAGCACCAGCCCTGGAGTCAGGAGTACCTGAGTTCAAATCTAGTCTCAGACACTTACTAATTACCTAGCTGTGGGGCCTTGGGCAAGCCACTTAACCCCATTGCCTTGGAAAAAAAAAAGCTTAAACAAACAAACAAACAAAAACAACTGTGGGATATGTATGTGATGGAACACTATTGTTCTATTAGAAACCAGGAGGGATGGGAATTCAGAGAAGCCTGGGGGGATTTGCATGAACTTATGGTGAACCAGAAAAACTGTACACCCTAATAGCAACATGGGGGTGTTGATCAACCTTGATGGACTTGCTCATTCCATCAGTGCAACAACCAGGGACAATTTTGGGGTATCTGTGATGGAGAATACCATCTGTATCCAGAGAAAGAACTGTGAAGTTTGAACGAAGACCAAAGACTATTACCTTCAATTTAGAAAAAAAAACCTGATATCTTATTGTCTGATCTTGCTATCTCTTATACTTTATTTTTCTTCCTCAAGGATATGATTTCTCTCTCATCACATTCAACTTAGATCAATGTATACCATGGAAACAATGTAAAGACTAACAGACTGCCTTCTGTGGGGAGTGGGGGGAAGGAAGCAAGAATAGGGAAAAAATTGTAAACCTCAAAATAAATAAAATCTTAAATCTAAAAAAATTGTAATTGAGCAAGTAGAAACTATTGACTTTATGAGATATTAAAATACAATAAATCAATAAAAAGTAAAAAAAACTGTGCATAATTTGACCCAGCAATAACTAGGTCAGTTCCCCAAAGAGATCAAAGGAAAAGGATACATATGTACAAAAATACTTATTACAGTTGTTTTTGGTTTTTTTATATCTGCATAAACTGATGCAAAGTGAAGTTAGAAAAGCAATATTGTATAAAGGTCAATTGTGAATGGCATAGCTATTCTCAACAATACAATTTCAAAGGACTTATGCTGAAAAAATGCTATCCACTCCAAAGAAAGAACTGATAGTATCTGAATGAAGTAGAAGTAGACTTATTTTTACTTTATTTTTCTTGAGGGAAGGGGGTTTGTGTTTTTCTTTGCCATATGACTAATATGGAAATATTGACTGCACATGGATAATTTATATCAAATTATTTGCCTTCTTAAGGAAGGGAAGGTGAGAGAGGAAAAAAAAAAAGAATCTGGAACTCAATTTTTTTTTTAGGTTTTTGCAAGGCAAAAGGGGTTCAGTGGCTTGCCCCAGGCCCCACAGCTAGGTAATTATTAAGTGTCTGAGACTGGATTTGAACCCAGGTACTACTGACTCCAGGGCCAGTGCTTTATCCACTATGCCACCTAGCCGTCCCTGGAACTCAATTTTAAAAATGAATAATAAAAATTGTTTTTACATGTAACTGGAAAAAATAAAATATAAAATTAAAAAAAGAAATGAACAGAATGGTTTAAAAATAACTGGGAAGATACAAATGAAGAAGTGAGCAGAACCAGGAGATCACTGTACATAGTTAACAGCAATATTATACAATGATCACTTGTGAATGACTTACCTATTCTGATCAATATAATGATACAATAAAACTCTGAAGGATTTATGTTGAAAAATGCTATCTACCATCAGAGAATGAATGGATGAAATCTGAAGACAAATTGAAGCAACATTTTTTCACTTTGTTTATCTCTTTTTTTTTTTGCAACTTGGCTAATATTGGAAGTATGTTTTTCATAACTTCACATATATAATTGGTATTACATATCTTGATTTCCCAATAGGTGGGGGAAGGGTAAGAGGGAAAGATTTCAGAATTCCAACTTTTTAAAAAATGAAGAGATAATACTAATATAAACTCTGAATGTCCAATGTAGATTGTCATTTATATTGTATATTTTAAATTGTATATTATAAAAAGTTTAATAAATTCTTAATTTTATTTGAGAAAGAAACTAAGCAAATTTTATAGTAGATTATTTTTGATAAAAAGAATTGGCTGTAATCATTTTTTATTAAATGGGGAAAATGAAGGATTGCTATAAAATTTTGAAAACTGCTGATTTAAATGTGTAAAAGATAATTTAAAACAAAATATATGAAGTTTCTTAGCTAAGGGTTAGAGGTATGGGGAAGCTTAAATCCTCCCTGAGCATGGGAGAAGCAAAATCTGAAGTTACTGGCACTTTGATAGGTTTTTATTAAATGAGTTTAACTGAGAGAAAAGAGATCTATCCCCCACAACTCTGTTTCAAACCTTTCTTGACCTCAGATCTTGTTTTCTGATGACAAGAATAAAATTCTAAGGCTGAGCATTAACCTAAGTTTCTTCTAATTTTTCTTTAGATAGAAGACTTTATTGTGACCATTGAGAGGGATAAAGAACTCCTTCTTCTGATCATGTGTATGTCTTTATCTGGTCTGGTTCTTTTCCAAAAGACTGCATGATGACCCCATAAGAATCAAATACTGTTCTTCCTCCCTTGATCCTTACCTAGATCAGATGTTCTTAAACTAAGTCCATGGACCTGCTATGAGATTTCAGGAGACCTGTGAATTTGTTTTATATAAAGACATAGAGATTAAATTAGAGAGAAAGAAAAAGACAAAAATTTCAATATAATCAGTACTTTTCATAAGTATATATGCATACATACATACATAGGTATCCCATATATTTTATGTATTTAAAAACATTATTTGGAAAGGGATCCACAGGTTTCATAAAAAAAGGCCTAGAAGCCATGTTGACGAACAAAAAAAAATGTTTTATGCTGATCTAATCTAGGGTCTAAGAATGTGTCAATTGAAAATGTGTAAAGTGAAAAGATTGATTCTTGACCTAGAAGTATATAGGGATAAAAAAGATTTATTCTCTCAAGGTAACAAAGTAAAAGGATTAAACAGTAATGAAATTAGGGTCCTTAGGATTGTTGATTGATCAGCAGCAGCCATTGGGGGGGGCGGGGCTGAGTAGCATAGGAAGAGAGCAGCATAAAAAAATTAGAAGGGTGCAGCTAGATATAGAGCAGTGGATAGAGCACTGGTCCTGGAGTCAGGAGGACCTGAGTTCAAATCCAACATCAGACTCTTATTACTTACTCAGCTGTATGATCTTAGGCAAGTCACTTAACCCCATTGCCTTTCAAAAAACAAACAAGAAATTAGGGACAATTGCAAGGTGATTACTACTGGGAGTAGTAGGGAATAAGAGTAAGATTTATAGAGGGGAGTAATTTATGGTGTATGAGCTGAAAAAGCAGTAAGGGTAGGGTGTTTCCATTCAGTAACTTTTTTTATGGGATAGCCTTTGACTCAGTAAATTCAAGTATTTTCAACTGAAGATCAAAATATACCAGAAGACAGGACAAATCTTCCCCTCTATAAAATAGCTTTCAATGTGTAAGTTCCAGGTGGCCCAACAATGGGAGCTTTTTATCTAGAGCAATGGAATGGGAATCCACAGATCCACAGGATATGCAAGACCAGTACAGAAGAAAATAACATTTGGTATAACAATTTTTTCTTTCTGATATTTCCTCTGCTACACTATGACTCTCATTCTGGGCTGCAGTTGATGGGGCAACTGAAACCTATGGATTAGGGCAGCAGTAGTATGCACTCTGGGAACGTATTGATATTACAAAAAAATAAAATCTCTCTAATTCTCGGACCAAAAACAAGCAAACCTCTCCTGACTCAAGCTGAAGTTTGGATACTACCTGTAATTAACACTGAAAATTCTATTTACATATAACCAAATACTGAACCAAGTGGGTACTGAAGATTTTAATTAACTAGTAAGACCAGCCTCCAGAGGTTGCAAAGACCTCTGTTGGCAGGCTGTTAAGCTAGCTATTATTTAATCTTTTCATAGCCTTTCTCACCTGTGCAAGTTGTCTCTGCAGGATTCAGCATTTGTGATTACCTCCAGCCTTCCCCTAGAGTCCTTAATGATAGTTCCCCCAAGTTTACAGAGGAACATATCAAAAGACCAGTTTGATGATTGGTCAGTCCCTTTGAATTTCTTAGACTTATTGGGTAACTTGCAACATTGTCACTTGGATGTATTCACAAATTCACATTTTAGTTGATGGCATATGCTATTGTTTTACTCAGTCATGATTACCCTTACACTACTACCCTGCAAGTTTATCCTCTTCGAACCCTTTTACTCTAATACTACCATCAATTGGGGGGCGAGGGGTGGGGAATCACAGGTAACCACTGTACAATATTTCTGTTACTGTATACAATATTCTCCTGGTTCTGTTCATTTCTCTGCATTATTTCATATAAATCTCAGGCTTTTCTGAAAGCATCTGCTATCATCTCTTATAGCATTAGTATTACATCACAATCATAAGCCTCAACTTATTCAGCCATTCCCCATAATGGACATCCCTCCAATTTCCAATTTTTTGTTACCACAGAAAAAACTAATATAAATATTTTTGTATAGATAGGTCCCTTTTTAAATCTCTTTGGGAGATAGACCTAGTACTGAAATTCCTGGTTTATGTAGGTTTTTTTCTTTAGGTTTTTGCAAGTCAATGGGATTAAGTGACTTGCCCAAGAACATACAGCTAGGTAATTATTAAGTGTCTGAGGTCACATTTGAACTTAGGTCCTCCTGACTCCAGGGTCAGTGCTCTATCTACTGTGCCACCTAGCTGCCTCAATTTCTTCAGTTTTACAGCCTTTTGGGCATAAATCCAAATTACTCTCCAGAATGGTTGGATCACTTTTCAACTCTACAGTTGTCTTAGTGTCCCTATTTTTCCACATCTCCTCTAACATTTAACATTTTCCTTTTCTGTTATATTTGTCAATTTGATAAGGGTGAAGTGGTACCTCAGTTGTTTTAATTTGTATTTCTCTAGTTAATTATTAATTAGAAGACTTTTTCATATAACTATAAATGGTTTTGATTTCTTTATTTAAAAAATGCTTATTCATAACCTTCAACCATTTATGAAATAGGGAATAACTTTATTTTTGTTTGTTTTAGTTTTTGAGGCAATTGGGGTTAAGTGACTTGCCTAGAGTCACATAGCTAGTAAATTTCAAGTGTCTAATTCCCTTATTAAGAACTCAGGTCCTCCTGATTCCAGGGCCTATTCATGGCTTTATCCATTGTGCCACTTAGCTGCCCCTTGCTCTTATCTTTATAAATTTGATTCATTCTCTATATATGTGAGAAACGAGACCTTTATCCGAGAAATTTGCTGGAAAAAATTTTCTCCCAGTTTCCTTTTTCCTTTTAATCTTGGCTTCATTGATTTTGTTTGCATAAAAACTTTTTAATTTGATGAAGTTACAATTATCCATTTTATATCCTTTGATTCTATCACTTGTTTGATCCCTTTATCCACAGATCTGACATTTTTTGAAATTTTCTACTCTCCCTAATTTGTTTATTGTATATCATCCTTCATGTCTAATTCATATAACTATTTTGATCTCATCTCATGTTTAAGGTGTGAGACCTTGGTCTAAACCTAGTTTCTGCCAAACTGCTTTCTGTTTTATCAGCAATTTTTTTTCATATAGTAAATTCTTGTCCCAAATTCTTAGTTCCTTGGGTTTGTCAAACTCTAGATTAGAGTTTGTGGCCATTTACTACTCATCTACTGATCCATCATTTTATTTCTTATTCACTACCAGGTTGTTTTGAGGATAATCACTTTGAAATTGAGTTCCAGACCTGGTACTTCTATCCATCTTCCTCAAAATTTTTATTCATTGATTCCCTTGATATTTTTGACCTTTTCTTCTTCCAGATGAATTTTGTTATTATTTTTCCTGGTTCAAATTTCCTAATTTGATTTGATATTGGCACTGAATAAGTAAATTAATTTAGGTAGAATTGTCATTTTTATTATATTGGCTCAGCCTACTGATGAGCAATTAATATTTCTCTAGTTGTTTGATTTGACTTAATTTTTTGAAAATGCTTTATAATTCACACAATTCCTAGATTTGTCTTAGCAGGTAGACTCCCAAGTATTTTATATTGTCTACAGTTATTTTAAATGGAATATCTATTTTTTTTCCTGCTGGATTTTTTTTTTTAGTCTTTCAAAGTTTTTCCCTTGTACAATATTTTTTTTTAGGTTTTAGGGGTTTTTTTGCAAGGCAAATGGGGTTAAGTGGCTTGCCCAAGGCCACACAGCTAGATAATTATTAAGTGTCTGAGACCAGATTTGAACCCAGGTACTCCTGACTCCAGGGCCTGTGCTTTATCCACTGCGCCACCTAGCCGCCCCCTCCTGCTGGATTTTTGTTGGCAATATATTGAAATGCTGATAATTAATGTGAATTTATTTCATATTCTGAAATATTGCTAAAGTTCTTAATTATTTCAACTGATTTTTTAAATTGATTCTCTGATTCTCTAAGTATATCAACATATCATCTACAGAGAATGATAATTTTATTTTTTTTTAAAGATTTTATTTATTTTTGAGTTTTACAATTTTCCCCCTAATCTTACTTCCCTCCCCCAGCCCCCCACAGAAGGCAATTAGCCAGTCTTTACATTGTTTCCATTGATCCAAATTGAATGTGATGAGAGAGAAATCATATCCTTGAGGAAGAAACATAAAGTATAAGAGATAGCAAGATCAGAAAATAAGATATCAGTTTTTTTTTCTAAATTAAAGTTAACAGTCCTTGGTCTTTGTTCAAACTCCACAGTTCTTTCTCTAGATACAGATGGTATTCTCCATTGCAGACAGCCCCAAATTGTCCCTGATTGTTGCACTGATAGAATGAGCAAGTCCATCAAGTTTGATCATCACCCCCATGTTGCTGTTGGGATATACAATGTTTTTCTGATTCTGCTCATCTCACTCACCATCAGTTCATGCAAATCCCTCCAGGCTTCCCTGAATTCCCATCCCTCCTGGTTTCTAATAGAACAGTAGTGTTCCATGACATACATATACCATAGGTTGTTAAGCCATTCCCCAAGGTTATTTATTTGATTTCCAATTCTTTGCCACCACAAACAGGGCTGCTATGAATATTTTTGTACAAGTGATGTTTTTACCCTTTTTCATCGATAGTTTTATTTCTTCAATAACTATTCTAATTCCTTGTTTTCTCTTTTTTATTGCTATAATTCACATTTCTAGAACAAGGATTACAAAAGTATCTGGAAGGGAATGGAAAGGGAGAGGAAATTTTTGTTTCCTGAAAAAGGTTTTCAGATTTTAAAAAATAATATCTGGAAGAAATGAAGCAAGAAATAAATAATTATACATAAATTATAAGTGAGATATAAGTTGTGAGGGAAATAATTGGAAATAGAATAAATAACCATAAACAGAAAGTAGAAAGTCTTATCCAAGTAATGAACTCCCTGAAAATTATAATTTGTCCAAGAAAAATCAATGATTCCTCTTAAGAAATATACCAAAGTCTAAAGACTAAATTTAGAAAATTGAAGAGATAAAACTTACTATTTCTCTTGTTGTTTGTCCTTGTTCTCAAAGAGAACTGATGTCATCATGAGGGTGTTGACTTCCATGTGACTTAGATTTAAGCTAGACAAAGTGTGCAAAGTCATTAAGCCACACTTTCCCCTCCAGAGTCATCCAGTGATCAGAGCACTGGTGATGTTCCCAACTATTTCTCATAATTGCAGAATAAAAGAAGAATATTCAATAAAGGAGGGAGTCTAAGAGTATGAATCAACTAAATTTCACTCTTTTCTGAAATGGGCAGTTACTTGATATATGACCCTAGTCAAATCAGTTAACCCTGTTTGCCTCTGTTCCTCCTCTGTAAAAGGAAATAGAGAAGGAAATAGAGAAATGGCAAAACACTCCCAGTATCTCTGTCAAGAAAATCCCAAAGGGATTACAAAAGATCAGCACACAACTAAAATGACTAAACTGAACAAAGGAGTAACTGAAGAGGGAGGAAGGGTGATACCTCAAAAAAGGAGAGTTATTGAAACAGTTTTTTCTTTTTTTTAGTTATTTTATATTATTACAATAATCTTGTTATGAGAGTAAACATAAAACGCCTCCCCCCTTACCCGGCCAAGAAGATGAGAAACCTCAACAATAGTGTGAGAGAGAGAAAAAATGTTTTTCAGTCTGTGTTCAGATTCCAATGGCTCTGTCTTTGGGATGAATTGCCTTCTTTATCATAAGTTCACGAAAGAAGTTGCTTTAATATTTTTCCCACAGTTGCTATTACTAGCTGGATTTCCCTCTACTCTATTCCTTCCCACTTTCATTTACTCTATTCTCTCCTTTCACCCTGTCACTAGTCAAAAGTGTGTTGTATCTGAGTGCCCTCTCCCATGATCTTCCCTCTCTTCTAGCACCTACTCCCCCCTTCCCTCCCCCTATTCCCCCTTATCCTATGCCTTTCTTCTCATTTTCTCTAGGGTAAGATGGATTTCTATTCCCTATTGAGTGTGTATGTTATTCCTCTATGAGTCATTTCTGATGAGAATGAAGGCTCACTCATTCCCCCTCATCTTCTCCCAATCCATTCCATTGAAAAATCTTTTTGTGGACTCTTATATGAAATATTTTAGCTCCTTCTTCCTCTTCTTTCCCTTCCTTCCAGTACTTTCCTTTATCACCCATTGACTCGATCTTTTTACTATATTATGCCATTATATTCAGCTTCTTCCTCTGCCTTGTCTGTATATGCTCCTTTTTGGGGAGATTTTGCAAGGCAAATGGGGTTAAGTGGCTTGCCCAAGGCCACACAGCTAGGTAATTATTAAGTGTCTGAGACCAGATTTGAACCCAGGTACTCCTGACTCCAGAGCTGGTGCTTTATCCACTGCACCACCTAGCCACCCCTTTATATGCTCCTTCTAACTGCTCTTATAAATGAGAAAGTTCATATGAGGTATCAGTATCTTCTTCCCATGCAGGAATACAAACAGTTCAACATCATTAAGTTCCTCATAATTAGTCCTTCTCATCCACGCTCTCTATGATTCCCCACAGTCTTATACTTGGAGCTCAAACTTTCTATTCAGCTCTGGTTGTTTCAATAGGAAAGTTTGAAATTCCTCTATTTCGTTGAAAGTCCATTTTTTCCCCCTGAAAGAGGATGTTCAGTTTTGTTGGGTACTTGATTCTCAGTTGTAAATCAAGATCTTTTGCCTTCTGGAATATCATATTCCAAGTCCTACCATCCCTTAATTTAGATGCTTCCAGATCCTGTGTAATCCTGACTATAGAGCCACAGTAGTTGAATTGTTGGTTTCTGGCAGTTTTTAGGATTTTTTTTTGACTTGGGAGTTTAGGAATTTGGCTATAATATTCCTGGAAGTTTTTCTTTTGGAATCTCTTTCAGGAGGTAACCAGTGAATTCCCCTCAATTTCTATTTTGCCCTCTGCTTCTAGGATCTCAGGGCAATTTTGCTGTATTATTTCTTTAAAAATGAAGTCTAAGCTCTTTCCCTGGTTGTGACTTTCAGGTAACCCAATAATTTTTATTGTTTTGTGTTTTTTGTTTTTGTAGGACAATGGGTTTAAGTGACTTGCCCAAAATCACACAGCTAGGCAATTATTAAGTTTCTGAGACCAGATTTGAATTCAGGTACTCCTGACTCCAGGGCCAGTGCACCACCTAGCCATCCATTCAATAATTTTTAAATTATCTCTCCTGGATCTGTTTTCGAGGTTGCTTGTTTTTCCAATGAGATATTTTACAATTACATTTTCTTCTAATTTTTGGCTTTTTTGTAATAGTTTTATTTCTTCCTGATTTCTTGCAAAGTCATCAGCTTCCTTTAGTTTCATTCTGCATTTGAAGGAGCTATTTTCTTCAGAGAACTTCTTTTATTTTCTTTTCCAGCTGGCCAGTTCTGCTTTTTAAGTCATTCATATCCTCATTTGCCTTTTGTGTTGCTTTTTCCATTTGGCCTAAACTGTTTTTTAACATATGATTTTCTTCAGGTTTTTTTTTTGTATTTATTTCACCAAGCTGCTGATTTGGTTTTTGTGATTTATCTGTATTGCTCTCATTTCTCCTCCCAATTTTTCCTCTACCTCCCTTAATTGCTTTTCAAAGACTTTTTTTGGAGCTCATCCATAGCCTGAGCCCTTTTTCTATTTCTCTTGGAGGCTTTGGATATAGAAGCTTCAAGTTTGTCATCTTCTGAATCTTCCATGGGACCAAAGTAATTTTCTATGGTTAGATTCTTCTTTTTCTTTTGTTTGCTCATTTCCTCAGCCTATGACTGATTTACTACACTTTCAAGGCTTTGGGGGGTTTTTGGGTCACCCTACTGGGACCTTAATTTCTCCAAGGTCTTATGAGAGACTCTGACTGCTTTCTTGCCTGTCCTTTGATATGTGGATTATCATAGGCTCCCCTCTGCCCTGGAGCCTTGAGAAGAATCCCTGTTCATCAGTATGGAAGCCCAAACTGCAACCTGGATCTGAGTGTGGGTAAACAAAGTCCTGCCTCAGGGAGAGAAGATAGATTTCTGCAGTCTCTCCCGACCCTTTTTTTGTCTGTGGGCTGTGCTCTGGATGTGCAGGCAGGCTTCCCCAATTCCTGCTGTAGGTTCTCACCACAGGGCTGCTCTGGGACTGTCTTGGACTGGGAAATTGTATCATTCAGTCTTTCCATGGGTTCTGCCCCTCTAAATTTTGGCTAGTCATAATTTGACAGCTTTTGGAGTTTTTTGGGGAATGAGTTTCCAGGAATTCCTGCCTTCATGCCACCTTCCTGGCTCTGCTCCCTGAAACATTTTTTGAAATACAGAAGAGAACAGAAGAAATTTCAGAAGGAAGCACAATCAAGCTAATCAGTTTTGAAAGTGAAATGTGGAATTTATTATATTCTTTTTATTAAAAAACTAGCAGTGTGAAATCAAGGTTTACAGACTCATATGGAATCTTCTTTTTGTGTACTTCTATAGATATGGAAATAAGCTTTTTTAAGTTTAAATTCAATACAAGCAAAAGGTGAGCCAAGTATACTAGCTAGACAACAATATCTTATGCCCTCCATATTTGATTTAGAGGATCAGGAGTTAGTGAAGTTTTAGAATGAACTTGATAAGATCATTCAAAGCAAGCCAATTTATACTTTGATATATATTGACTTTGGTTCAAAGATGGTCACAGGGGACACTGGCAAAAAGTACCTTAGAACTTCAATTTTCAGAAATGAAAGAGTAGACAACTAGGAAGGTATTGGACATTTATAATGTAAACCAAGTAAGACTGAAATTAAGATTACCCCTGCCCCTTAGATTTCAGTTCTTTTCTCTTTCTTCCCCTTCTCCAAGCCCACTGGCATGGGACTTTCCTCACTGGTAGAAATCAATGACCCCACAATTTTGGTGACCTGAGAGAGGCGGGGCAAGAGAAGAGAACTTTTAACCACTTAGGGCTCTAGGTCAAAGGTTTGCAGATTTGCAGGGACGAAGCAGATTAAAATGCAATTAGGAAATGTTTAATATAATTTTAAAAAATACAATAAGACTTAGATAAAATTAATTTGTGGGTTTTTTAGATCCATATGATGGTTTCCTTTGAGTTTGACACCACTGCTTTGGCAACTCTCTAAAACTAAATTGTGGGAAAGTACTGACCAGCATTGGTAGAGGAAGTTCCTAATGGAAGCCTCCCAGACCAATGGAATCATAGGTCCTGTGCCTATCACTCTCTCCTATATAGGACCAGTTGTTAGTGAGCAGTCACATCATGGATAGGTTAGTAAATGCTCAACAATCAATCCTCAAAAAAAAAAGATTCATGATATACTTTTAAGTTTAATCTGCATTATTAACTTAAACTCTGAGAAATTAATTGTTTCTCACTTTCTAGACAATCAACAAAACAATAAATCAAGCCCTGGTTTTTAACATTTGTTTATTTCCAAAGTATAAAGGTTCACACTGAAAATTTAACATTCCATTCTCAGGAACCAGTCTGAAACTGACTCCAATATACTGCTGAGTCATACCAACAACCCCTTAAAGAGTTTGGGAGATAAATTCCTATTTAGGTCTTCCATATTTCAAATCTAGCATACTACCCACTGAGACATTTCTGGATGGAATTCCTGGGTGTTTGATGCTGTTTGATATTTTTTAATCAATGATTTGAATATAAGTATAGATACCATGTTTATCCAATTTGCTGATGTCAAAAAACTGGGAAGGATGGCAAACATAATGGATGGTAGATTAAGATTAAAAAAATCTTTACAAATCTAGAAAAAATCAGATAAGATAAAATTTAATAATTATCATGTAAATAAAGTCTTTTTTTTGCATTAAAACAAAACAAAGCAATTTACAAAATGGGGAGGTGAGGAAATAGCCATGCAGCAGTTTATTTGAAAATGAATTGGTGAGGGGAGGGAGTTATTGAACTTAAAAGTAATTAGTTAGGATGTTGGATAATGTTTTGGATTTGTAGTCAGAAAAATTTGAATTCTGGTACTGCCTGTGATGTTAATTAGTTGTGTGATCTTGAGCAAGTCAGGCTTAGCTCAACCTCCTTATCTATAAAGTGGTGATAATGCTAACTGCAACCTCATAGTCTTGTTGTGAGGATCAAATGAGATAATATGTGAAAAGTGATTTTGCAAACCTTTAAGTACTACAGAAAATCCTAGCTATTGTTATTTTTGTTCAGTTGTGTCTGACTCTTTGTTACCCTATTTAGATTTAGCTTGGCAAAAGATACTGAAGTGGTTTACCATTTCTTTCTCAAGTTCATTTTACAGAAAACAAGGAACAAAAATAAGAAACTGAGGCAAACAGTATTAAATAACTTTCCCAGGGTCACACAAGTAGTCATTATGTGAGGTCAGATTTGAACTCAGGTCAAACCTGACTCCAGGTCTTCCCTAGCTATAATAATGATGATGATGATAATGACAGTAATGATAATTATTAATACTATTGACTAATATGAATCAGCAATGTGATATGGCTACTAAGAAAGCTTATCTTACCATTTGTAGCATAGAGGAACACTTATTCCAAGAATATGGAGGAACAAGACTCTATTCTGCCCTTGGTCAGGCTAAATTAGATATATTATATACAATTTTACCAGCTACATTTTAGTATCTAGAACATCTCACTCTTTCACATATACTCCTTTCCCCCAAAATTATCTCAGTTAAAGATACTTTATAGTTTAAATTCACTCAAAATACTGGCCCTTACCAATGTGTTTACATCTCTTAGCCATAAAACCCTTGGGTAACTCTAAAGCCCAGAGATGGAAAGCAGGGAGATGCAGTGGCAAAATTTCACACCTCAGAGTAGAGTAATTAAAAAAGGTTGTAGAATATGTCTCTACCTCCAAGGATCCAAATCTTATTTCTCTGTGTAACACTCTGACAATTCTGTATTGTATCTATAATAGCCTTGATCTAGTCAAATCATCCCTCTGTCCCAACTTTTTTTGGAACTACTCCAAAAAAAAGGACTTAGAGAACAACAGATCTGAGCTGCCAATGAGCAGGCATCTCCCTCTAAACTTTAAGAATTTACTAAAGGCTAAACTACCCAAAATCCTATTGTTTGACCTTAATTCTGAAGGGGGTTGAACTCAATGGCCTTTAAGGTTTCTTTTAGCCCCAAATCTGCAATATAATCAATGAGTGACTACTTTGTTTCCAGTTCTTTGCTGCAACAGAAAAATTACTACTATAAATATTTTGATGATTAGGAAGTCTATTTGTCATTGAAATTCTTGGGATACATGCCAGAAATAGGAATCTCTGGACCTAAAGACATGGATATTTTAGTTGCTTTCTTTTGATAATTCCAAATTGCTTCCCCAAATGGTTGGATTAGTTCACAGATACATTAACTGTGATTTGGTGTGTACACATCCTTCTGCAAATCCTTCTACAATGACTATGTCCATCTTTGGTAATCCTTGCCAATTTACTGTGTGAGATGAAACCTCAGGATTGTTTCGATTTGCATTTTTCTATTAGTAGTGACTTAAGGCATTCTTTCATATGACTGTAGTTTGCAATTCTTTTGAGAACAGTTTGTTTATATCTTGAAACACTTGACCATTAGATATTAAGGAATGGGTTTTGGTCTCACTTATTTCTGTTTTTGAATTCAGATCCTTATCAAAAAGATTTAATATAAAGATTTTCCCCAGTTTCCTACTTTCCTTTTTATCCTAGATGCATTAGCTTTGTTCTTGCAAAAACTTTTCAATTTTTGTGTAACCCAAGTCCTAAAACCCATTGGGTTAGGATTCTTTACTTCTTGATGAAGATTAGGGCTCCATACCCATGTGAAGGGTAAGGAGTAAATAGTAAGAATCTGAAAAAGGAGAGCTCTGTCTTCTTCAGTTTCTATAGTCCTTCAGATACTCCTGACTTCTGTCTTCAAAAGAAAAGATAGATGAAGACAATCCCATTTCAAGTTACTAAAGTAAAATAAGATTCTGGAAAGATGACAAAAGAGGAGAGCTGGCAGGTCACACCATGTCTCTATCACTAGCTTGGTACATTAGAGACAACAGAGAACTTTTCCATGAGTGAAATTTGGGACTCACTCTTGGTTGGACTGAGTTACCTCAGTCTCAGTGGGAGAGCTCTTTCATTCTATATTTTCTTTTTTTTTTTAGGTTTTTTTTTTTTGTAAGGCAAATGGGGTTAAGTGGCTTGCCCAAGGCCACACAGCTAGGTAATTATTAAGTGTCTGAGACCGGATTTGAACCCAGGTACTCCTGACTCCAGGGCCGGTGCTTTATCCACTACGCCACCTAGCCACCCCCATTCTATATTTTCTGATATATATTCTCCTATGTATACTTTCTCTGATTTCTGTCTTGTTATCAGCTTGGACAAATGGATTTCTTTGCTACTTCTTCATGTGTTCATAACTGGTATTTGGTAATAAATAAGTCAAGCCATGGATATAAAGATTGGACTCTTCTTTCTCTATTAAAGAGACAGTGCTCAGAAGTTTAACTTGAAACTTAAAACCATATCCCATTGACTAACAATATTAAAAGGAAAGATAGATATAGTTCCAACCTGGTAGCCCCTCTCTCTGAGGACAGCAAAGTGGTTAATTTCAACCTCTTGCTTCCCCTTTAATAACCAGGAATTAAAGCCTATATATTGAGAAAAGTGGAGGGAGAAGAGACAAGATGTCTATTCTGTTTCTTTACAAATCACCCATTCTATGTGTGGAAGGACAACTTCACTACACATGTACTCAATTTTTTCTATTTTTATCTCATCATTGATTCTATCCCTTATTTGATTAAGAATTATCCCCTTCCATAGCTGTGAAAGGTATCTGATCTACTTTTCCTCTAATTTTGAATGATATGATATTTAATTTTTCAGGCCATTTATCCATTATTATGATCTATAAAGTATAAGATGTTAGTCTGAACCTTAATTTACTGAGAAACTATTTTCTGGTTTTCCTAATAGTTCTTGCCAAATCAGGTATTTTTTCCTTAGGTAATTCATGCTGTCAGGTTTATTAGACATTCAGTTATTGAATTTAATTATTTTTATTCCTCTTTTTCTAGTATGTTCTATTGATCTACTTTTCAATTTTTTTAAACAAGTAACAATTACTATTCCCTCCCTCCCCTTTTCCATATTTCTCTTGATAGTCGAGCTCTTTTGTTTCTCCAGATGATTCTGTTATTATTTTGTCTAGATCTGCAAAATATTATTTTGTTAGTTTATAATTTTAAATCAGAACATTAACTTTTATAGTATTGTGATTTTTTTATATTGGTAAGTCCAGACTGGAGCACTGAATCACTCAAGTTATTTCAATTATCCTTAATTTCTTTAAGGAACAGTTTGTATCTGTAACTGTAAAAGTATTGAGTGCTTAGACAGTTTTCCAGATACTTTATGCATTCTATAATTATTTTGAAGGGGATTTCTCTTTCTATTATTGCCTCCTGAATTTTATTGCCAAACTGAAATGATATGAGGTTTTTTGAGCTTATTCTGAAGCCTAAAAATCTGTTGAAGCTATTAATTATCTCACCTAATTTATTTGCTGAGTCTTTATGATTTTCTAAGAAAACAATCATTATGACCAACAATATATAGCTTTGAATTCAATTTGTCTGTCTTTGTGTTTTTAGTATTTTTCTCTTGTTTTATTGCTATTGCTAAAATTTCCAGAACTGTGTCATAATAGTAGGGAAAGAAAAAAATGCTTGCACCTGTACAAATTGAAATATTTTCCATGTGTATGTGTGTTTATGTGTCTGTGTATTAAAATGCAGTGGTCATTTGAACCTGTGCCAGTTCTTCTTACAATGAGACTGGGAAGACAAAACTGGGGAGCAAATTTAAGAAGTTGGTATATGTCTCTATCAATTCCTAGTTAATGCCACCAAAATGAGATTTGGGGGTAAGAGTTCAAAGAACCAAGTATTAAGGGAGATTACAATTTACCAGGAAGAAAAAAAATAACCCTTTTCACTTGTTACCTCTAGCACATAAGAACCCAGTAGCCAGGAGGAATGAATAAAACAGAAAGTACTCTTTTCCTTTGATAATCCACAGTGGCCTTGAAAAGAATCTGAAAGGGAGGTGCAGAAAATTTTCAGTGCTCTTTGCTTTTCTATACCATCTGATACTTATATCTAAAAGCTATATAATTCTATCCTTCATCTCAGTAAAGTGTCAATAAGCTGTTCAAACCATTCATAGTTTCCTTAAGAGGTAGAACAAAAGTCTCACTAATCTCGTCAAAATCAAGTCAAGGAGCACTTATTAAACACCATCTATTTGCCAGGCACTGTACTAAGAAAATGCAAAAAAAACCAAACAGTTCCTAAATTAAGAAATTTACAATCAAATGGAGGAGACCCATTGTAATGGATCCAGTCAACAATGTTTTTATGATTTTCTTCAGTTTTGTTTAGCAGCATATCACAAGGAGTGAAGCCGCTGGATGGTGGGAATAATCCAAGACTAGAGACTGGCAGAGAAAGACTGGCAATAATCTAAGAGGATTGGCACTAAAGAGAAGAGAATGTAGTGGATATTACATGAAGATGTGTTGAGTTGAACTGTTTTACTAAAGTTTCAAAATAGGGAAGAGATTGTTAGCAGTGCAGGAATGACAGCCTGGGAAAGAACTGAGGAGCAGAGAGATTGAAAATCATAGAGAGGATAAAGAAGTTTAGGAGTTTTGAGACTGAGGGGAAAAAGTAGAGATAAAAGATTATGATCAAAAAAATAAATTTCAGGGGCGGCTAGGTGGCACAGTGGTGGATAGCACACTGGCCCTGGAGTCAGGAGTACTTGAGTTCAAATCCGACCTCAGACACTTAATAATTACCTAACTGTGTGGCCTTGGGCAAGCCTCTTAACCCCGTTGCCTTGCAAAAACTAAAAATTAAAAAATTTTAAAAAATAAATTTCAGAGTTCATGAAGGTGAGAAGTGGAACACATCAAGTGTAGGACCTTTAGAATATTGGAGGTGGAGTTGAGAAATAGGTCCCTGAGAATCATCTCAAGGGAATATCCACCCCTTATATAGGAAGATGTCTTCAGATTAATCCTGTTAGCATTCTCTACATTTTTCTCACATAAATAAAATCAGATTTAAATAACTGGGCAAACATCAATTGTTCATGAATAGGTCAAGCTAACATAATAAAAATGACAATTCTACCAAAATTAAACTACTTGTTTAGTGCTCTACCAATCAAAATTCAAAAAAATTACTTTAATAAGATAGAAAAAATTGTAAGTAAATTCATGTGGAGAAATAAAAAGTCAAGAATTTCCAGGGATTCAATGAAAAAAAGTTCAAAAGAAGGTGGCTTAGCCTTCCCAAATCTAAAATAGATCTGGCTAAGAAATAGAGTGGTAGATCATCGGAATAGAATAGGTGCAATAGCAGGAAATGATTATAGTAATCTACTGTTTGATAAACACAAAGAGTCCAGCTATTGGGATAAAAACTCTTCAATAAAAACTGTTGGAAAAATTGGAAGTTAGTATGGAAGAAACTTAGATCAGACCAACACTTCACACCCTATACCAAGATAAGATCAAAATGGATACAGGATCTAAACATAAAAAACAATACTATAAGCAAACTAGGAGAACAAGGAATAGTTTACCTGTCCGATCTTTGGAAAGGGAAGGAGTTTATGACTAAGGAAGACATGGAGAACATCATTAAAAACAAACTAGATAATTTTTATTACATTAAATTAAAAAGCTTTTGTACAGACAAAACCACTGTAACCAAGATCAAAATAAATGTAGTAAGCTGGGAAACAATTTTTACAACTAGTATTTCTGACAAAGGACTCATATCTAAAATATACAGAGAAATGAGTCAAATTTTCAAAAAATCAAACCATTCTCTAGTTGACAAATACTCAAAGGATATACAAAGGCAATTTACAGATAAGGGAATAAAAGCGATCTATAGACATATGAAAAATTGCTCTAAAGCATTACTTATTAGAGAAATGAAAATTAAAGCATCTCTAAGGTACCATCTCACCTCCCAGACTGACCAATATGACCAGAAAGGACAACCCTGAGGGGTTAGAAGGGATGTGGGAAATCTGGGACACTAATACACTGTTTGGTGGAGCTGCAAACTCATCCAACCTTTCTGGAGAGCAATTTGGAATTATACCCAAAGGGCAATAAAAATGTGAACATCCTTTGATCCAGCAATAGCACTACTGGGTCTACACCCTGAAGAGATTATGAGAAATGGTAAAAACATCACTAGTACATCAAAGTAGTATAGTATTACAATTATATATTATTTAAATAAATATATAATTAATATAAGAGCATATATTTGCTTCTTGGCAGAAAGGTGAGACTAGAACAGAGATATAGAATGAGACATATTTTCAGAATGACTAGGGTTTTGATAAATAAAAAATAGTATTTCTATAGTACTTTCAGATTTGCAAAATTCCTTACATATATTGTCACATTTGATTCTCATAACAGCCTTGTGAGGTAGATGTTATTATCCCCAATTTATTGTTGAGGAAACTGAAGCTGAGAAAGGTTAAGTGATTTTCCCAGGGTCACACAGCTAGTAAGTATCTGAGGCATGATTAAACTTAGTCTTCTTGATATAAGTCAAACTGTCCATGTGCCTCATTTTTATAAGGGGGAGCTTCTATAAGTGCCATTTTTTTTGTTGTTCTATTTGGCAGGATTTCTAATTTTATTTTGAAAATGAAAACATAATCTCAATACAGAGAATTTATTACACTTCTGTAATCTCTTCCTTCTTTCCTTCTTTCCTCCCTTCTTTTTTCTTCCTCCTCCTTCTGTTTCCATCTTTCTTTCTAATTTTTTTCTTTTCTAAAGTTCATTTTAAACAATTGTAAAGTGAAAAAAGAACACTTTCATGTACATAGCATAACACAGAGAATTCTAACTAAAATAATAAATTTGCATTTCAAACTGTTTATGTTAAAAAATACTCGATGATAAATATTACACATTATCTTCAGTTACCCTTCCTTCTGAGTTTTTTGCTCTGTGCTATGCACTTTTTATTTTTCTCCCTCCCTCACCATAGAAAGGACTACAATTAAACATGAATATGTACATATATATACATAAAAATATATACATAAAGCAATATATACTATACATATTATTTCATAAGTCCAAGTCTTTCCATGTTTTTCTAAAATCAACCAGTTTATTATCACTTGTATCACAATAGTATTCCATCATAATCTTGTACCACAATTTGTTTAGTCCTTCCTCAAAATGAAGGACATTTATCACTTTAGTCATCTAATAGGAATAAGATGATATCTCAAGGTCACTTTAATGTTTTGTCTTTCATTTTCAAAGAAGACCATGATGTCAGGGAGGTGTCATGGCATGACATGGCAAGGCATGACATGGTATAACAAGCATATGAATTGGATTTTAGTGAGGGAGTGCTGTTCTAAGTCACCAACTTCACTTTCTCTTCCCAAGTCATCTGGGTCTAGTGGCCAGATATGAATCAGGATGACTGGAGAAGGCCCTGGATATGGGGCAGTTAGGGTTAAGTGACTTGCCCAAGGTCACACAGCTAGTTAAGTGGCAAGTGTCTGAGGCTGGATTTGAACTCCCATCCATCTAAATCCAAGATCATCAATAATGTCTCATCAATAATGATTTAGAGCATTTTTTATTCAATTAGATTAGATATATGCCTGTTCATATCCTTTGACCATTTTTCAATTAAGGAATGATTAGTATTCTTATAAATTTGACAAAGTTCTTTATATATTTGAGAAACAAGACCTTTACCTGAGATACTGTCTGAAAAATTTCCTCCCATTTTTCTGCTTTTTTTTTTCTAATCTTGCCTACATTGGTTTTATTTGCAAACCTTTAAATGTTGTTGAAATTATTCATTTAATACCTCACAAAGCTTTCTGTCTCTTGTTTACAAATTATTCTCATATCCATGAGATAGGTAATATGTTCCATGTCATTCTCCTTTCACATCTAGGTCTTGTAGATTGGAGATGACCCTGGTTGCTAGGCAATCAGGATTAAGTGACTTGTCCAAGGTCACACAGCTAGTAAATGGCAAGTGTCTGAGGCCAGATTGGAACTCCTGTCCTCCTGAATCCAAGGCCAGTGCTCTATCCACTGTGCACCTAGCTGCCCCATATTTGTGATATCCTTTACAACTGTATATTGTATGTTTTCTCTACTCCACTGATCTACCTTTCTATTTCCTAATCAGTGCCAGCTAGTTTTGTCATTTATTTCTTATTAATATGGTTTGGGGTCTAGTATTGCTGGTCCTCTTTCCTTTACATTTTTTAATTAATTTCTTTGATGTTCTCGATATTTTGTTCTTCCAAATGAATTTTGTTATTTTTTCCTAGTTCAGTAAAATAAATTAATTGTAATACCATTGAATAAATAGATTAACTAGGTAAAATTGTCATTTGTATTATATTGGCTTTGCCTCTCTCAACAATTAATATTTCTCCAATTATTTAAATCTAACTTTATTTATAGAAAGAGTATTTTATAATTATGTTCATGTAGTTCATGTGTCTGTTTTGGCAGGTATATTCTCATGTATTTTATGCTGTCTTCAATTATTTAAATGGTCTAAAACTATTGAATAATATTGGTAACTTTTGTAGCTTCCCTATTTATCTCTTTTAATTAAATCTAATTTAGCTTTAACTTGTGTGAGAACATGATTGCTACCATGCTTTTTTTTAACATCACTGAAGCTTAATAAATTCTACTCTAGTTCTTTATTTTAACTCTGTGTGTATCTTTTATTTTTTGTTTTGTTTCTTCTATGCAATATATTGTGGAATTCAGATTTTTAATCCAGTCTGCTGTTTCCATTTTATGGGTTAATTCATCCCATCACATTCAAAGTTTTAATTACTAGTTATATGTTTCCCTTCATCCTATTTTTTCCACTATCCTCACACTATTTACTCTTTTTCTCCTCACAAGTCTAATTTCCTTCCAACCTTCCTACCTTGTCCTCCTATATCTTAATCTACTCACATCTCTAAGAGACCTTCCTTTATCCTTTCCTCTACTTTACTAGTTCTTAATCTACACAGCCTTCTACTAGCTCCCCCCCACCGATCCTTTCCCCTTACTTTCTTATTTCTTTATAAATTTGAAGAGGTTCATGCACTATTAGGTGTATATGTTTAAATAACTCAGCTTATGGGGATGACCCTTGTGTGGGTCTTAGTCACAGTCACTGGGCTGTTTTGGGAATCCCCACTTCTCATAATATTTCTCTTCTTGGGGACCTCAAATTCCAAAAATTTCCTGACACTGTAACTGACCTGAATAATTTGTGTAAAAAGCAAGGCTAATGGAATGAAATCCTACACATCCAGCTGCTTTTTTGAACTAAGAGAGAGCCCCCTCCCTTTGTGACTCCTGCTCTGCTCCTCAATTTCTGCTCCTCTATCAACCCAAAATGAGTCTAAATCCCTGAACCTCCTCTACCATCTCTGTTCTGACCACTACTGACTTCCCAGTATCTGGACCATACCCTCACTCTGGCTCACCCTTTTCTGAGATTTTTCTCCTAAAAAACTGGTAAAAATTTGTAGGACAAGATTTGAGGAAGAAACATGTGGGTTTTTTTTTAATATTGTTTGGTCCCAATTCAATTTTAAAAATCTAGGGAAATGAACCTTGAACAGGTCAATAAATCAAAAATACCATCCTTCAATTAGACAAAACTTCCTCCCTCTGAGAAATCTCCTCACTCTTATCTGCCTGTTCTTAGCTTTCTTCTTGCTGCTTCTTTTTCAATGCTCTCTAGCTAGGGAATGGGAGGATCAGTTATCCTTGACCAAAGTGACTTGGTGCCAGCAAGTAAAAGTTATCAGGAAATTGCCATCTTGAAAGGGAATAGTCTAGCCACCCATTCATTATTCTAGTTTGGACCCCATTCTGGAAATTTTTCAATACTCAATCCTTACTCTTTAGTACTTAAGGTTTTTACCTCAGAGAAAAATTGCTATAAATACAATTCAACTCCTGTATAATCTAAGACCCACTTCATTCTGGGAATCATGCCAAGGGAAATCTCTCAAGATTAAAGTCATGTATTAACAATATGGTCACTATATAGCTATATTATATGGAAAAGCAGAATGTTGTGGTCTCCATAGGGGTTTGGGGGCTACATAGAGTTTGACAGTTGTTTGGGGTTTCTATGGAAGTTAAGATTCATTTTCTGAAGAAAGGATATTCCATGAAATCTAGGCCTGGATTCAACATTACTTAACTTTGCTGCATAAGTTATTTTTTTATTGCAACTCCAACTCTCTTGCTCTTTGAAATGTAGTCTTTTAATGTTGAAACTTCCAGGTCTTATGTGATCCTAATTATAGTTTTATAATATTTTCTTCTTAACAAAATTTTGAAACATGGCTATGATACTCCTCCGAAAATTCTCAAAAATTTGCTATTTTGCTATTTGCTATTTCTGTTTTACCTTTTTATTCTAGAACTTCAGGGCATTTTTGCTTAATAATTTCTTATAATAGTGTATCAAGATTTTTTTTAATTGTAATTTTCAGATAGTCCAACAATTCTTAGATTATCTCTCCTTGATCTGTTCTCCAAATCTGTTGTTTTTCTAATGAGATGTTTCACATTCTCTTCTATTTTTTTCATTCTTTTGATTTTTTTTTCAAATTTCTTGGTGTCTTATAATATCATTAGCTTCCCCATGCCCAGTTCTAGTTTTCAAGGAGTTATTTTCTTCCTTAAGTTTTTGGATCTGTTTTTCCAATTGGTTGACTTTCTTTTCATTATTTTCCCTATTTTTTCCTCAATCTCTCTTATTTTATCTTTTAAGTCCATTGCAGTGCTTCCAAAAACTCTTTTTAGGCTTCTGACCATTTGACATTTCTCTTTAAAAAAGGAGTGGCTTATTCCCCAATTGACAAATGGTCAAAGGATATGCAAAGGCAATTTACACATGAGGAGATCAAAGCAATCTATAGTCATATGAAAAAATTGCTCTAAATCATTCATTACTTATTAGAAAAATGCAAATTAAAACCAATATGACCAGAAAGGATAATGATCATTGTTAGAAGGGTTGTAGGAAATCTGGGACATTATTACATTGTTTCTGGAGAGAAATTTGGAACTATGCCCAAAGGGCAACAAAAATGTGCATACCCTTTGATCCAGCAATACCACTTCTGGGTCTATACCCTGAAGAGATGATAAAAAAGGGTAAAAACATCACTTGTACAAAAATATTCATAGCAGCCCTGTTTGTGGTGGCAAAGAATTGGAAATCAAGTAAATATCCCTCAATTGGGGAATGTCTTAGCAAACTGTGCTATATGTATGTAATGGAACACTATTGTTTTATTAGAAACCAGGAGGGATGGGAATTCAGGGAAGC
Source organism: Macrotis lagotis (assembly GCF_037893015.1). Lineage (NCBI taxonomy): Eukaryota > Metazoa > Chordata > Mammalia > Peramelemorphia > Peramelidae > Macrotis > Macrotis lagotis. The sequence goes on from NC_133659.1 coordinate 199,972,446, forward strand.
CTGGAGGTATTTGCATGAACTGATGCTAAATGAGATGAGCAGAAAAACACTGTACACCCTAACAGCAACATGGGGGCGATGATGAACCTTATGGACTTGCTCATTCTATCAGTACAGCAATCAAGGACAATTTGGGGCTGTATGCAATAGAGAGTACCATCTGTATCCAGAGAAAGAATTGTGGAGTTGGAACAAAAGACTGACTATTGACTTTAATTTAGGGAAAAAACCTGATATCTTATCTGATCTTGCTATCTCTTATACTTTATGTTTCTTCCTTAAGGATATGATTTCTCTCTCATCACATTCAATTTGGATCAATGTTTAACATGGAAACAATGTAAAGACTGGCAAATAGCCTTCTGTGGGGGGTGGGGGAGGGAAGTAAGATTAAGGGGAAAATTGTAAAACTCAAAATAAATAAAATCTTTAAAAAAAAAAAGAAAAAGAAAAAGGAGTGGCTTTTAAAAAAAAACAACAAAAAAGCTTCACTATCTTCCTCTGAAAATGGGCCCAGATCTTCTCTATCCCTATAATAGCTTATCTGTTGTTGAATTCTTTCTGCTTTACTCATTCATTTTTATATTTATTTTATTTTTGGCAGTTTATTATTATAATCAGGTTCTAGTCCCCAGGTGTGGGGAATTGTGCCACAGGCCTCAGGTCTATACTTTTATTTTCTGAGTTCTATCCAGGAACCAAGCTCAGGTACTCCTCTCCATCCCTAAGCCATGACTAGGGCTCCCAGCTACATTGTCTAGCAAATATTCCTGTTCCCTGTGGTCCCTCCAGAGGCTGCAAACTTCAATTCTCTGCTCTTCCCTGAAACTAAAACCAGGGACTCCACTCTCCTACAAGTGCTCACAGCTAGGAGGGTCCTGCTCCTCTTCTACCATCCTCATCGGGCATGTACTCACTGCTTCTCATCCATAGATACAGCCTAGGACCAGCATCTGGTCATCATAACCTAGCACTGTAAGATAGCAGAGGGTTCTTCAATCTTAACCCTATTCAATTGTCAGTAGCTCATATTGTTAATGAGATGAAAATTCTTGAGATTGCTGTTTCCACCCAGCTGCTACCAGGGATTGCTGTTTTTTGATTCAGTAGAGTTTGCCAGGAAGTGTTTGCATTTCAGTCAAATTACTGAGTCTTTCCTGAGTCCTCTCAAGTTGTCTTAGGAGAACAATTGTTTTACCCTGACTTTAGTTTATTTCTGTTCCTCTACTTTCACTTTGTGGCAATATTCTGCCTTTTTATTTTTGTAGAGAAAATTTGGAGATCCTGGTGTTTTCTGACCTACTCTGTTATCTTCTCAGAATCCCCTCTATAAAGGCTTTTTTCTAAAGAAGAAATGTAAACCATCAGCAACCATATAAAAGAACACTTCAAATAGTAGAAAATGATAGACATGGAAAAAAAAAGAGCATCAGTCAAAATGTTAAGAAATATATAAGAAATTCAGAAAAGTACCAACAGGCCATTTTTGTTACTAACATGCTAAATTTAAAATATATTTTTAAAATATTGATTATAAATAATAGAAGTTCCACATGTAATTTTTTATCCTTTTTATATTAGAATATTTGATTTATTGATGATTGAGTTCATAATAGAGAAAAATTAAGTGAAGTATAACAAATGAACTATCTGAATGCTGTGCAAATTTTCAAGACTGTGAAGAAGGTCTCTAGCACCTTGAGTAGATCATGGGAAGGAAAACATGGACAAGAATTGCAGAGGAAGAATACTTGGAGGGGGAAGAGTCAAACCTGTGCTGACCTTAATTCTGCCTGTTTCTGAGTTTTATATAGCCCCACTCACTTTATCTTACCCCCTCATTGCCATCCTTGCAACCATCTCCTTCTCTTTCCTGCTCACTAAACCTTTGCCAAACCAGAATCTAAGTGCATGCTGATTGCTGGGAGATCCCTCTATTACTTTTGCACTTTTTTCCCTTTCCCTCATAATATCTTGAAAAAAAACTTATTTAGAGTAAACAACTGCTAAAGGAATGAATGGATGATTCAAGGGGAGAATGGGGATTAAAAAAGAATGGAAATAAATGAGTTCCTCTCTTAATGGAGATATATAAACAATGCAGTTTAGATTTGAAGAATTTTAGGAACACAAAAGGGGCTTCCAGGGTTCAACAGTTTCTTATAATATTCATATAAGTATTTGGGGATGGGAGAATCCAGTGAATCTTTTGCATTTATTTACAAATTAACTTGTTTGTAATGAAAAACCAAGTTTATAGATATAAACTGAAGGAAAAATTTTTAAAGATGAATGGGTAGGCAGGTGGTTCCCCCCTCCATACCCTCCCCCCTACTTATTTATTTTTAATTATATGAAAAGATACTTTTCAACATTAATTTTTTTATGAAGTTCCCCCCCACCCTATGATAGCAAGTAATCTGATATAGGTTATACAAGTGTTACATATAATTTCATATTAATCATGCTGTGAAAGAAGAATCAAAATGGGCGGCCGGGCCGCGCTGCCCTCCGAGCCTCCACGAGAGCGTCGGGGTCCGCGGGCGGAGCGGGGCCCGGGTGCGCCGAGGGCCGGCCGGGCAGTGCCGCGGGGCGCCGCGCCTCCATGGGCCTGCATTCCAACCTCTCCGTGCGAGCGGATTACATTGCAGCTGTGGCTGCTGAGACTGCTGTGGTGGGGTACCTGGCTTACAAAAAGTTTTTGGTGAAAGAAAAGCGCTTCAGTTCCACGGTCAACCTCACCATCCAAAAAGACAACCCCAAGATTGTTCACGCATTTGACATGGAAGACTTGGGAGACAAAGCTGTATATTGCCGCTGTCGGAGGTCAAAGAAGTTCCCATTCTGCGATGGAACCCATACAAAGCACAACGAAGAAACTGGTGACAATGTAGGACCTCTGATCATCAAGAAAAATAAGAGGTGTAATCGGTGGACAGTGTGGATTGATTTGTCTTCATGTTGCTGATTGTTATACAAGGAATTCTATTACTTCTGTCCAGTCCCCTTTCTCCCTTGGGTTCTCAGTGTGGTCTCCTGTAAGCTAAGGCTTTCATTTCTGTGCCTTCTGCCTCACTACTTGTCCAACACCTTGGTGACACTGTAAAGAACCCTCCTGGCTTTTGGGGTTTTTTTTCTGTCTTGTAGGGATTGTGTTCATCAGTTTCTTGAAATTTTAAATAATAACAGGATATCCTTGAATCTGTATGTTGATGTTAATATATTAAGTTATTTTCAAAATCAAAAAAAAGAAGAATCAAAATGAAAAAAGAAAACAAAAAAATTTAAAAACTGAAATATTATACTTGATCTGCATTCATATCAGCATAAAGCTAGGACCTTATGAAATTTAAGCAACTACATAGAAAGAAAGAAAGGTGTATATTTTTTAGATCTTTTAGAATTGTCTTTGATCACTGAATTGCTGAGAAAATTTATCATAGTTGATCATCATACAATATTTCTGTTAAAGTATACAATGTTCCCCTGGTTCTTCTCACTTTTCTTAGCATCAGTTCATATAAGTCTCTCCAGGTTTTTCTGAAATCAAGCAAGTAGTTTTTAATGTGAACAAATTCAAATAAAGATACTGAAAAAATATCCAAATTTTCCTTATAGAACTTGAAGCTGTTAGTCATAACATAGGAAGGGAACCTGAACATCACTGTTAACTAAAGAGTTTCCTCCCGTGCAAAATGAGTTTGGATTAGATTGTAGTATTAGAACTAGAGGGGCGGCTAGGTGGATAAAGCACCGGCCCTGGAGTCAGGAGTACCTGGATTCAAATTCGGTCTCAGACACTTACCTAGCTGTGTGGCCTTGGGCAAGCCACTTAACCCCACTGCCTTGCAAAAACCTAAAAAAAAAAAAAAATTAATAAAAAGAAAATAAAAGAACTAGAACAGGTTTTAGACACCATCTAATACAACACCTTGTTTTATAGAGGAGAAAACTGGGACAGAAAGAGATATGAAGTGACTTGAGCAAGATCACAAAGGTGTGTAACAGAGCTGGGATATAGATTTAGGTCTCTGACTACAATTCAAATCTCTTTACTTTACACAGTCCACCTTTAAAATTCCATGGACCACTTATCTAAAACTTATGATACCAAACTAATAAACTGCTTTAGTTAAAAAAAAGCTAACTAAATGTTGGACAATATGAAGATGATGATGCATCCAGTTCTAAAACTGGATAATGCATCCAGGTGGCAATTTAATTCTCACTAAGATTCAATTTCTTCATGTGTAAAATACTATTGACTACTTCACAGAATTTTTATGAGGATCAAATTAGATAATGTCTATCAAAGTTTGTTCATATTATTTCTTAACCTTTCCCTCCCTAAATTTCTCCATTGAAGCACATAAGACCAGAACCTTATGAAGTTTCAGCAACTTCACAGATGGAAAGGAAGACTGGACACTTGTGAGACTATGATTAAAAAGTTAATGTATAAAAATTTAAGATTAATAAAGTACTTTGCAAACATTATCTTATTTTATTTTCTCATTTTTGTCTGCAGTGTACTAATGCAGATGTTAACATCTCCATTATAGGGGCAGAGCCAAGATGGCAGAGTGAAGGCAGGAATTCCCAGAAACTCTTCCCTAGAAAACTTCAAATGCCATAAAGTTATGATTCTAACTATATCCTAGAATGGCAGAACCCACATAATGTCTGAGTGAAACAATTTTCCAGCCCAAGACAACTTGGTAGATTCATGCAGCGCCATATCAGAGCAAACCAGCTCCAACTTTCCAGGAACAGCCCATGGAGTGTCTGGGTCCCTGGGGGCACCTGGGTTCATGGTAGCCAAAGCTATTTCTAGACCCCTTGACCCAGGGATTTCCAGGGATGGCTTGGAGGTTCGGTGGGAGAACTCTGACACACAAGAGTGAGTGTGAAGCTCAGCCCAGTGCCAGCCCCACCCCAGAACCTGCAAAGTCATACAGCAGCTGCTTCCAGAGCACTCAGCCCATAGATGGTAAAGGGGTTAGGAGAAATTGCAGAGGGCAAGACTATGCTGCTTTGCCCATACTCAGATCTAGGGCCCACTTAGGCCCCCCCCCCATACCACCACAGAAGAACAGGGATCCTCTTCACATCTCCAGGGAAGAGGGGAGTGTCTGTAGTCATCCACAGTCCAGAGCACTGACTAGGAGAGCAAAAACCCTCAAGAGCTTTGGAAGTATGTTAAGATCAGGTCATAGGCTAAGGAAATGAGCACACAACAGTAATAAAAAAAAAAGAATCTGACCATTGAAAATTACTTTGATCCCATGAAGGATCAAAATATACACTTAGGGCACCTAGGTGGTGCAGTGGATAGAGCATTGGCCCGGGAATCAAGAGAACCTGAGTTCAAATCTGGATTCAGACAATTAATAATTACTTAGCTGCGTGACTGTGGGCAAATCACTTAACAGCATTGCCTTGCAAAAACTAAAAAAAAAATACACTTAGAAGATGACAGAGTCAAAGTTTCTGTATCCAAAGCTGCCAAGAAAACTAGGAACTGGTCTCAGGTTATGGAAGAACTTAAAAAAGACTTTGAAAAGCAAGTAAGGGAAACAGAGGAAAAATTGGGAAGAGAAATGAGAGCAATGAAGGAAAATCATTAAAATCAAGTCAGCATTTTGATGGAGATACAAAAAAAAATCAAAGAAAATAATGAATTAATAATCAGTTTAGGTCAAATGGAAAGGTGAATGAGGAGAAGAATACCTTAAAAGAATACCTTAAAAAGCAGAATTGGCCAGCTGGGAATGGAGACAAGAAAGGTCTCTGAAGAAAATAACTCCATCATGCATTATGGTAAAGAAAATTGTGATTACCACTGCATATACCTATATACCAAGGATTGGTCAGGGAACTGTTATCTACACATATGGGCTTGCTACCTTGGAACCCCATTTATGTCCTGATTAGATTCTAAGCTATACTGGAAACAATTACCAATTAGACAACTAGGGCCCTGGACTTGCTAATTGGCTAAGCCATGCAAACAAGAGAGAGTTATTCAACAAAGATTTGTATTAAACATTCTGCTGGTTGCAGGAAAAAAAAAGAAAATAACCCCATCAAATGTAGAATGGAGCTAAAGGAAGTTGATGACTTTGTGAGAAATCAAGAAAGAATAAAATAAAATCAAAAGAAAAGAAAATGTGAAATATCTCATTGGAAAAAAACTGACTTAGAAAACAGATCTAAAGAGATAATCTAAAAACTATTGGGCTACCTGAAAGTCATGACCAGGAAAAGAGCCTAGCCTTCATTTTTCAAGAAATGATCCAGCAAAATTTCCCTGGTATACTAGAAGCAGAGGGTAAAATAGAAATTGAGAGCATCTGCTGATCACCTCCTAAAAGAGATCCACTCGCCCCCAAATCTCCCAGGAATATTATAGCCAAATTCCAGAATTTCCATTTCAAAGAGGAAATACCATAAGCAGTCAGAAAGAAACAAGATTACACAGGATTTGGCAGCATTTACATTAAGGACTCATAGGGCTTGGAATATGATATTCTGGAAGGCAAAAAAAACTTGGATTACAACCTAGAAAAACTGAACATCTTTTTTTGCTGTGTGCCCTGAGGCCTGGACTCCATGAGCTCCCTCTGGCAGAGGTCCCCTGCTGTTCCCCAACTTTGTGCTCGGTGCTCCCCAGGGTGTAGCTCAGGAAACTCCCCGCTGCTGTGAGCTGGGGCTCCCAGAACCCTGGGGCTGCCTCCGGGAGGCTGAAGTTCTTTTGCTCTGGTGGGCCACCCCTCTGGAGGGCTGCCCCTCTGACCCCGGGGGAGCAGAGCCTTTTTGCTCTTTTCCAGGTTACCTTGAGTAGGACAACTGCCTCTCTGGGTCCCTTTGTGGGTTCTGTCTCTCGAAAGTTTAGTTAGAGTCCTTAGTTTATAAGTTTTATCAGAGAGCGCCTAAGACTCGATCCTTTCTTGTCACCATCTTGGCTCCGCCCCCTGAACATCTTTTATCAAGTGAAAAGATGGGCATTCAATGAAACAGGGGACTTTCCTGTCAAAATGTCCAGAACTGAATAGAAAGTTTTTTTGATTTTCAAGCATAGAATTTAGGTAAAGCATTGAGATGGTGTACGGGAAGGGCAAATTATGGAAATTTAATGATGTGAAACTGTATGTATTCCTGCATTGGAAGGGTACTGATAAATCATATGAATCTTCTCAGAACAGTTAGGAGGAGCATATGTAGAAAAGGCACAGGAGTGAGCTGAATATAATGGTATAATATATTGTAAGGATGGAGTCAATGGGCAAAAAAGAACAGTACTGAGAGAAAGGGAAAGGAGAGGTAGAATGGACTAAGATATTTCACATAAAAGAGTCAAGAAAAAGTTTTTGCAATGGAATAGAAGTGGGGAAGGTGAGGGGGAATGAGTGAGCCTTCATTCTCATCAGAGAAGAAATAAGATACACTTGCTATAGGGTATAGTAATCTATCTTACCCTAGAGGAAAAAGTAGAGGAATGAGATGGGAGAAGGGGGGGCGGGTTGTAGAAGACAGAAGAGAGGGAAGATCATGGGAGAGGGCAATCAGATACAACACACTTCAGTGGAGGGACAGGGTGAAAGGAGAGATAGCCTGGAATACATGGGAGTGGGGAGGAATAGAATGGAGTGTAATACAGTTAACAATAGCAACTGTGCGGATAATATTGAAGCAACTTCTCTGATGAACTTATGATAAAGAATGCAGCCCATCCCAGAGACAGAGATAATGGTATCTGAACATAGACTGAAATACACGTTTTTCCCCCCTCTCATTTCTCTTGAGATTTCTCTATCTTTTTTTGGGGGGGGGGGAGAGGGGGTTTATGTTTACTTTCCAACACGATTATTGTATTAATATGAAAATAAATGAGTAAATAAATTTAAAAACATTTCCATTATAGATAACAAAGCTGAGACTTAAGTAGATGAGATTTTTTTTAGGTTTTTTTTTTTGCAAGGCAAATGGGGTTAAGTGACTTGCCCAAGGCCACATAGCTAGATAATTATTAAGTGTCTGAGACCAGATTATAGATGAGATTTTCAAGGCAGGAGTCATGAGTAATAATTCTGTATCAGAGCAAGAAGAATAGAACAGAAGTAACTAAGACAAATTCAGTGAAGAAGAGTGGGAATTAAGTAGCTTCCTATTTTAATTAATTTTTCTTGCTTATTAGATGCTAAGTTCAGTTGTTCTTAAACTTTTTAAAAGGTTTGTGGAGTGTTCAGGAAGGACTAGCACCTCTGGTATGAGGACTTGCCAGTCCCTGTTTATTCACCTTTGGTGTCCACCTTTCATCCGACTCTCACCCATAGCTCCAAGAAGATAAGTAAGCACAGTGACCACAGTCCATTAAAACTATCTCTGGAATACTAT